>NC_079498.1:37613603-37735298 GCF_030052815.1 Hevea brasiliensis | reverse complement strand
AAAGAAAGAAGAAATTGGGTTATTGAACTTCAAAGTTGAGGTAAGCTATTTACTTTGGAATTTTGAGTTTAATACATGTGTTTTTAGTTGAATAAACTTTAAATTAAAAGAAATTTTTTGTTGAGGGACCATATGTGAATTTTAGCCAGGTAGGGTTTGATGGGTGTATACATGTGTTTTGATTGAATTAGTAGAGTAGGTAAGCTTGAATGAGTTAAGGAAGCATGTGTATAGGTGTTTAATTAGTTAAATGCAACAAATGGCATGAACTAGGGTTTTGGCATCTAGGATTTTGGAGACAAAAATGTGAGAATGTGTTAAATGGTGTGTTGGACTTGGTTTGAGTTGAGAAATGGTCATTTGTGACCAATTGGAGTATGTTAGAAGTGTTGGAACCAAATGCAAATTCGGATTGCTTAGGGTCATCTTTGCAGCAAAGAGACCAAAGGTCCCTTCGGGACCAAAACTGAAAATTTACAGGTCCAATTGGTATGAGACCAATTGGGAATGAAAATAGACACAAAATGTAACATTTTTCATTCAGGAATCATGCTCAAAAAGTGACCAAAACCTAGTGAACAAATTGACCAAATCCGGATTAGGCAATCTGACCTGTACAAAAATAACCAAATGAACAGTATTTGTTCATTTGGCCATAACTTGGGCTAGACAGGTCTAAATGACTTGAAATTTTACCAGTGGAAAGTTGAGATATAGACCTAAAACTTTCATGAAGAACACAAACCCAAATTATACACTTAACTAAGTCATTGGGCCACCCAAAATTGGTGACCTAAAACTGCCAGAACCAGTTTGGTGCCCAGAAATCTGGGTTAAATCCAATCCAGCAGCCAAACTTGAGCTACAAAACTCCAATTGGAGTGATTCAAAAAGGAGAATAAAGTTAAGACAATAGGGAACATTTTCTATGAAGAAAAGTTTTCCAAATTCTAACAGTAAATTGACCAATGGAGCAGTAAAACATAAGACACCAAAACTGAAAATTTAAAAATTTGCCTAAAAGACCTAAGTTTTGAGAAAACAACCAAAACCAACAAATTTAGTGACCAAAATGTGGTATGTGGGTGAAGTTGGAATTCTCATACCTATTAAGCCTTAGAAAGTCAACAAATTAACTTGAATAGTGTAGTGAGTAGTAACCTCGAAACACAAATTTTAAAGAACGTCAAGTTTAGCATATATAAGCTAGATAAAAGTGAATTTGAATTTATTGTTGGATTTATGCTAAGTTATGGTACTAAAATACTGTGAAACTATGTGTTTTAGCTGAAAAAGGCTCGAAAAGTCTGAGAGACTAAGTCAAAGCCTAGAGGCGACTCACGTCAGGTTTGTGCACAATAAACCCTATTTCAGCATTTTATCCTTGAAAAATTGATTTAGTACGCATTATGAGTTTAAGAACTTTTGTGTTGCCACTTTGTGATGAAATTGTAACTTTGGAAATTGATTTGATTTTTGTATGCAATATTTAAATAAAATGTTTGAAATGGATTTCTGATTCACACTTAGCATGACAGTGCCTTATTATTCCTCCTCTATTTTTTGGGGTTGAGATCGATTATTTTTCTCCCTCTCTGATTTACCAGTTGAGGTTGTAGATCGGATGAGTACTCATTAGCTAGCTAGCCACCTCCCTCATTGATTTCGATTAGTGGGGTTTTAGATTGCTTTGTCGTGGTGTACAACACGGCATTGATCAGAAATTTTGTGTCATGGCTTAAGTTGTGTATGAATTGGCAATACTGTGTTTATTAAATTATTTGACCCAAAATTTTGCTATAATGAGTTTTGATAATTTGTGAAATATAATTGTGCAATATTTAAATTGTGTTTTGTCAATGAATGTTTTATGTATTATATTTCAAATTTTTATTGTACACCACTGAGTATTTTTTATACTCAGCGATAGCTTATTTTGCTGTCGTAGATAAGGGCAAGGAGAAAACAGCAGAGTGAGCTACTACTGAGATAGTGGACTTCACTGACCACTTTTGTACGGGTATTTATTTATACCCTTATAATTATTTGATGTAAACATGGTAGTGTTTTATGTATCAATGTAAAGTTGAGCAGTTGAACAACAAATTGTAATAATATTATTTTGGATTTTCTTTTTGTGAATTTCGTACTATATGCACTGTGAATGAAGTTATGAAATATTTTAAGTCGATAAATTTTTAGTTGAATTGTGGAATGAATTGAATTGTGTTGACTTGAGATTATTTGGAGGTTGGGAGTTGTGGAAAATTTATTGGAAGTATTTTTCTCAGGTATTTGAAGAGCTTTTTTCTCAAAATACAGACGGTATTTTGCCGAAATTTTTTTAAATTTTGCGGAAAAATATTAATGGACAAAAATTTTTACTAGTTTTTAAGCTTTGAATAAATGATTTTAATTCCTACCAAAATGCTCACCACTTCCAAAATATAAGAAAATGGTTTTAAAATCCCTTGTAGTGTACTTAATGAATTATCGGTAGGTGAAGTTCGATAGTTCATTAGGTATTCTACGGGATCATGTTATGCCTTACAAAGGGGTAAGGTGTGACATGTTTCTGCTATATATACACAGACCATAAAAGTCTGAAGTACTTGCCAGCCCAGAAGGAGGTCAACCTTAGACTGAGGCGATGGATTGAGTTTCTGAAAGGCTGATTGTGTAATTGATTACCATCCTAGGAAGGCAAATGTAGTTGCTAATGCCTTGAGCAGAAACTCCATTGCAGCATTGAATCATTGCATCCCCGTTTGTCCTTAGCTCATGATTGAGCTATTTTGGCTGAGTTGCAAGTGAAGACAAACCTACTACAGCAGATACAAGATAGGCAAAAGGTAGATAATAAGCTAATGATCATTATGGGCAGAATCATAGAGGGGTAGGAAACTGAGTATGAGGTGAAAGAAGATGGGTGTTTGTACTACAAAGGAAGAATGTGTGTACCAGATAATGGGGAATTAAAGAAAAGCATTCTGAAAGAAGCACACCACAGTGTTTATGCTATGCACCCAGGAAGTACTAAAATGTATCATGATTTGAAGCTTCATTACTGGTGGCCTGGTATGAAGAAGGACATAGCGGACTATGTAACTAGATGCTTGACATGTCAGCAAGTCAAAGCAGAATACCAAGTTTCATCAGGTTTGTTACAGCCCATAAGCATACCTAAATGGAAATGGGATTGCGTCACCATGGATTTCGTTAATGGTCTACCACTCATCCGGAAGAAACATGATGCAGTATAGGTGATAGTAGATAGTGTAGACACCATATTTTGGCTGACCTTCGAAGGCAAGGATCTTTTAAAATTGAAACTTTATTATCCGCTCTCAACCGATGTCCCCAATCATAGGTAGATTTTCCGAACTTACTGATTGCTCATTCCTGGAACAAATCGATCTCACACTCAAGTTAGATTGCTTTCCAATCTCTGGGCCTTCATAGATGAGTTCGAGTCAATATTGAGTCTTCGAACCATCCAATCTTACTTGCTGTTGTTCTCTGATCTCTCTATGTACAAATATCGCAGAATTTCATTTCATTAATGTTATGATCGGGCTTCTCGCTCGAATTGCCCAGATATTCCTCAAAATGAAGTTAAGGTTTTTATTCGGTCTAATAATGGTTTCGACCTTAAAAGTTCAAGTCAGTGTTAAATCTTTGCAATTCTAATATTCTAAAGCTCCATCCAGTATTTAGTCATGGCTCCATCCGATCTCATGTTCGCGTGTGATGTTTTTTCAATCTCTTATCTTTTGATAGTCGCTCTTAGGTTTAATGTTCAACTACATTCAATCAATTAAGTACTCAGACAGTTTGGTTTAGAGGCTTTCCGATCTCATTAAGAAATTTAACATAAAAGATTTCAATTCATTTCAAAAAATATATACAAGTCAATTAGCGCGGGGGGTCTTCTCTGCCTTGCGCCCCAGTTGTAACACCCCTAATTGCATAGCCTGGTATATTTCACTATTCCGGTGACCGGTGTCGGTCCGGACAATTAAGGAGATTAGAACCACACTCAAGAAAACTAGAGAAGCTATAAACACAAATAATTAGTAATGTCCAATTAGTTAAGTATAAACAAGAAAAATAGAACATAAGAAGTTAAACGAGCCGAGAGTCACAGCGATGGGTGACCTTCTCGGGAAGGACTGCGAAGTCATTTTAAACTCAAATTTCGAATCGTAAAATGTGACGCCGCAGTCCTTAGGACCCTTATGAACACAGTGTAAAAGAGAAGATCATGAAAAAAAATTGTTAAACCAATCAAATAATTAGGTCAGAGAGCTGGAAGAAATATGGAATTAATTGCAAACCGGGATGAACCAGCAAGGGGCAATTTGGTCAATTGACTTTAAAGTGACTCGACCTAATCACAAATAAAATCGGAAAAAAGAAAATTTTGGAATCGAGAATTAAATTAAAGAACTAATAGAAAATTAAAAAAAAAAGAGAGAAAATGGAAAAGTCAAAAGGTGATGACATCATGCATGACCTCATGCATGATGCCATAAAGAATAAAATTAATTTATTTACTTATTTAGATTTTTGGTCTTCCTAAAGAGATAAAAGACAAAATAAAAGAAAATAAAAAAAATCATTCTTCTTCTTCAAATAAAAAGAACGTGCATCTCTCCTCTCTCTCTCTCTTTTTTCTCCTTAGTTTCCTCCATAGCCATGAAATTCAAGCTTTCAAAGCTTGAATCAACCCCATAAATTCCCCAAAAATTCCACTAAATTATGATTAAGCTTTGTTTGGGCTACTAGAAGAGGAGATTGAAGAAGCAAGAAAGAAGAAAAAAGAGAAGAAAATTAGTGATTGGAAAATCAAACAAAGGTTAGTATGTAAATTTGAATTCTTTTGTTAAATTTCTATGTTCTTAGTTTAATTAACTTAAAAAGTAACTTAAAATGAAACAAAAATAATTGTGAGGGACCAAAGCTGAATTTAGGCCAGCTAGGGTTTGATGTGTGTATGCATGAATTTGATTGAATTCAATATGTATGGAAGCTTAATTGAGTGATGGAGTGATGTTAGTATGATTTGAATTGGTTAAATGCAACAAAATTAGTGAGTTAGGGTTTTGAACATTAGGGTTTAGAGACAAAAAATGTGAGAAACTTGTAAATGGTGTCTTTGACCTAATGTGAAGTGAGAAATGGTCATATGTGACCTAATTAAGTGTGTTAGAAGTGTTGGAATTAAAAGCCAATTCGGATTGGATAAGGTCATGTGTTGGAATTAAAAGCCAATTCGGATTGGATAAGTGTTACATCTACACAGATCATAAGAGTTTAAAGTATTTGGGCACCCAAAAAGAGCTGAATTTGAGACAGAGGAGATGGTTAGAGTTGATAAAAGACTATAATTGTCTGATAGACTATCAGCCAGGGAAAGCTAATGTTGTGGCTGACTCCTTAAGTCGCAAGACTATGGAAAGTCTACGGGTTACTCCTTTGTCTTTGGTACATGAGTTGAGATCATTACATGCCAGCTTAGAGATTAATGATGAGGGGCAGACAGCAGTTGCATGGCATGTACAGCCAGTGTTGATTGATCAGATTAGAATGGCCGCTCAAAATGATCAAGTATCGGTTCGTTGGAAGAAGTCCTACAGGCAAGAAACCAAAATTCTCAATCGAGAGATGATGGTCTCTCGCTACAGAGGCAGAATATGTGTTCCTAATGATGTTGAATTGAGGAAGATCATTTTGAAGGAAGCACATGAGTCTCCTTTTGCCATGCATCCTGGTGGCACAAAAATGTATAGAGGGCTAAAGGAGCATTACTGGTGGATGGGTATGAAAAGAGATGTTGCAGAGTTTGTATCCAAATGCCTAACTTATCAGTAAGTGAAGGCAGAGCATCAAGTACCCACTGGGTTGTTACATCCACTACCAGTACTAGAATGGAAATGGGAAAGAATAACAATGGATTTTGTAATGGGACTTCCGAGGACACAGAAGAGTCATGATGTAGTATGGGTCATTGTTGACAGATTGACCAAGCCTGCTCATTTTCTGCTAGTCCGGATGGACTACAGTTTAGAAAGATTGGCCAAGTTGTACATTGATGAGATTGTGAGACTGCATGGAGTGCCAGTATCCATTGTATCAGACAGAGATCCTAGGTTCACTTCTAGATTCTGGGGTAGTCTTCAAAGAGCCCTAGGAACTAGATTGAATTTCAGTACTACATTCCACCCACAGACAGATGGCCAGTCTGAGAGGGTAATTCAGATCTTGGAGGACATGCTATGGGCTTGTGTGATTGAATTTGAAGGCAGTTGGGATACACACTTGCCTTTGATTGAGTTTGCTTACAACAACAGCTAACAATCAAGCATTGGGATGCCTCAATATGAAGCTTTGTATGGCAGAAAATGTAAAACCCCATTGTGTTGGGATGACGTGGGTGAAAGAAAGATGATTGGACCCAAAATTGTTCAGCAAACTGAGGAGAAGATTAGGGTGATCAGAGATCGACTTAAGACTGCATCAGACCGTCAGAAGTCCTACATTGATTTGAAAAGAAGGGATATTGAGTATGTAGTGGGTGAGAAAGTTTTCCTTAAGGTTTCTCCTTGGAAGAGAATTATGAGATTCGGCAGAAAGGGGAAACTGAGTCCTCGTTTCATTGGGCCATATGAGGTTCTGGAAAGAGTGGGTCCTTTGGCATATCGGTTGGCACTACCTCCAGAGTTGGAGAAGATACATAATGTCTTCCATGTGCCTATGTTGAGGAGGTATTGATCAGACCCATCTCATGTACTACCAGTACAGGAAATTGAAGTGAATCCAGACCTCACATATGAAGAAGAACCCATTGAGATTCTGGCTTATAAGGTGAAGCAGCTACGGAACAAGCAGATACCATTGGTAAAAGTGCTGTGGAACCATCATTCGGGCCAGGAGGCTACTTGGGAACGAGAGGAGGACATGAGGAGACAACACCCACAGCTGTTCAGAAATTGATACCAGGTAAAATTTCGAGACGAAATTTATTTTAAGGGGGGGAGAATTGTAACACCCCTAATTGCATAGCCTGGTATATTTCACTGTTCTGGTAACCGGTGTCGGTCCAAACAATTAAGGGGATTAGAATCACACTCAAGACAACTAGAGAAGCTATAAACACAAATAATTAGTAATGTCCAATTAGTTAAGTATAAACAAGAAAAATAGAACATAAGAAGTTAAACGAGCCGAGAGTCACAGCGATGGGTGACCTTCTCGGGAAGGACTGCGAAGTCGTTTTAAACTCAAATTTCGAATCGTAAAATGTGACGCCGCAGTCCTTAGGACCCTTATGAACACAGTGGAAAAGAGAAGATCATGAAAAAGAACTGTTAAGCCAATCAAATAATTAGGTGAGAGAGCCGGAAGAAATATGGAATTAATTGCAAACCGGGATGAACCAACGAGGGGTAATTTGGTCAATTGACCCCGAGAGCTGACTCCTGACCTAACTGTCAAATAAAATCGGAAAAAAGAAAATTTTGGAATCGAGAATTAAATTAAAGAACTAATAGAAAATTTAAATAAAAAAAAAAAGAGAAAATGGAAAAGTCAAAAGGTGATGACATCATGCATGACCTCATGCATGATGCCATAAAGAATAAAATTAATTTATTTACTTATTTGGATTTTTGGTCTTCCTAAAGAGATAAAAGACAAAATAAAAGAAAAGAAAAAAAAATCATTCTTCTTCTTCAGATAAAAAAATGTACATCTCTCCTCTCTCTCTTTTTTCTCCTTAGTTTCCTCCATAGCCATGAAATTCAAGCTTTCAAAGCTTGAATCAACCCCATAAATTCCCTAAAAATTCCACTAAATTATGATTAAGCTTTGTTTGGGCTACTAGAAGAGGAGATTGAAGAAGCAAGAAAGAAGAAAAAAGGAAAGAAAATTAGTGATTGGAAAATCAAACAAAGGTTAGTATGTAAATTTGAATTCTTTTGTTAAATTTATATATTCTTAGTTTAATTAACTTAGAAAGTAACTTAAAATGAAACAAAAATAATTGTGAGGGACTAAAGCTGAATTTAGGCCAGCTAGGGTTTGATGTGTTTATGCATGACTTTGATTGAATTCAATATGTATGGAAGCTTAATTGAGTGATGGAGTGATGTTAGTATGATTTGAATTGGTTAAATGCAACAAAATTAGTGAGTTAGGGTTTTGAACATTAGGGTTTAGAGACAAAAAATGTGAGAAACTTGTAAATGGTGTCTTTGACCTAATGTGAAGTGAGAAATGGTCATTTGTGACCTAATTAAGTGTGTTAGAAGTGTTGGAATTAAAAGCCAATTCGGATTGGATAAGGTCATGTTGCTGCAGCAAGACAAAACCTCCTTTGAGGGACCAAAAATGAAATTTCACAAGTCCAATGGATATGGGACCAATTGGGGATGAAAATAGGCACTAAATTACACAATTTTCATTTAGGAAGCCTGCCCAAAAAGTGACTAAAACTTAGTGAACAAAGTGGCCGAAGTCGGAAAATCGCAGGTTGCCTCTGCACAAACCGACCAAATGAACAGTGTTTGTTTATTTGGTCATAACTCGAGCTAGGCAGGTCAAAATAACCTGAAATTTTACCAGGGGTTAGATGAGATATAGATCTAAAACTTTCATGAAGAACACCAACCCAAATTATGCCATTAACCCAATCAAATTACTGAGCAAAGTTGGTGACCTGAATCTGCAGAACTGCAGATTGCCATATGAATAGTAAAGTTTCAATGGCTGTAACTCTATCTAGAAAACTTCGATTTAGGCGATTCTTGAACCGAAAATTAGACCAAATTATGGACTTAACTTGATCAAACTACTTAATGAAGTTGGATCAACAAATCTGCAGAACCAAATTCTGCAGCATGAACAGTAATAGTAATTTGCTTATAACTTGAGCTAAAAAACTCCAATTGAGGTAATTCAAAAAGGAGAATAAACTTAAGACAATAAAGAACATTTTCTATGAAGCAAGTTTTACCAAATTCCAACAGTAAAATGACCAATGAAACAGTACAATTAAGGACACCAAAACTGAAAATTTGGCAAGTTTGCCAAAAAGACCTAAGTTTTGAGAAAATGACCAAAACCAACAAGTTTGGTGACCAAAATGTGGTATGTGGGTAAAGTTAGAATTCCCATACCTATTAAGCCTTAGAAAGTCAATAATTTGACTTGAATAGTGCAGTGAATAGTAACCCGAAACACAAAATTTCAAGAACGTCGAATTTAGCACGTTAGAGCTAGGTAAAAGTGAAGTTAAATTTATTTTTGGATTTATGTTAAATTATGGTACTGAAACACTGTAAAATTGTGTGTTTCAGTTGAAAGGAATATCGAGAAAGAACCCGAGGAACCGAGTCAAGGCCAAGAAGCGACTCGCTTGAGGTTTGTGCACAACGTATACTTTTTATAATTATCTTCTGCATACTGTTTTGAATAATGTGAAATATTGAATTATGGCATTCTTATGATGTTTGATTTAAATTGTGAAAGTTATTGTGTATATTTGAAATGAAAATGTTTAGCAAATTGTTAAGATAAGTTTTGAAACCACAGTGTCATGACCATATATTTGGACACCTCACTAGCACGACTAGTGGGGGTAATTAGTTTCGAATTTTGATTCCTTCTCTGGAGAAGTGTTGAGGTGTGCCAGTAGAAGAGGATGTGAATGGATATCCATATATTTGAGCTAGCTAGCCTTGTGATGTGATTTCTCTTTAGCCTCTGGCTATTGAGATTCTATTTGTTTCGAATGGCATGATCTAACTGTGGGTTTTATGAAATGTGTTTTGATACTTTGAAATGAACTTGGTTTGCATTTAAAATCTCATAATGCATGATTTGTACTTAATTCTCATGTTCAGCCAAATTTTTGAATAAATGTGATTTAAGTTTTGCATAAAGATTATTTTAGTATGTTGTGCACCACTGAGTCCTAGTACTCAGCGATAGCTTCTATTGCTGTCGCAGATACAGAGACTAGAGGAGCAGCAGACTGAGCTGCTGAGGTGTGAGGAGCTATCAGCTTAAAGTCTTCGGGTATAATTTATACCCTAACTGTAAATATTTCTTTTGATGTATATATTGCACATAAATGTATGGACATGTAAAAATGGGTCTTGAGCAGTTTGTATAAAATTTGTATAAAGTTGTAATATATATATATTGTAGTTTGAAATTCTCTTAATGTAAATTTTGTAATGATGTATCTAAATTGTTTTGTTTCTAATGAAATATGAATGAAACTATTTTATTTAATTTGAATGAAATGGATTGCTAGTATTTTGATGATCATTGGATAGTGGATTTGAAATTTGAAAGTTGATAAATGTGTTGAGAAATTGATTGAGATTGAGTATGAAATTGAAGCAGTTGTTGAGAAAAATTTTTAGAAGTGCTTTTTACAGGTATTTGAAGAACTGTTTTCTCAAAATACAGAGGGAACTCTGTCAAAATTTTTATAAAATTTGCGTAAAAATAAAATGGGCCAAAAATATTAACTAGTTTTAATTTTAACTAAATGTTTTAAGTACTTATTAGGAAATCCTCACCACTTATCAAAAGTAAGAAAATTATTTTAAAATCCCTTATAGGGTACTTAATGAGTTATCGATAGGTGAAGGTCGGTAGTTCATTAGGTATTTTACGGGATCATGTTATGCCTTACAGAGGGTTAAGGTGTGACACCAGTTACATCCCTCTCTCTCTCCTCACCCTCGGGCTCCTCATTGCTGCCCTCTTCGGCCTCTGGGATGAGCTTATCCATCTAGGAGAAGTCCTCCTCAGGATAATGCTTCTTCAGTTCGACCAGGAGGTCATTATGGGCGTTCACATATGCCTCAGCCTCTTTTGTAGTACTCTCCTCCTCCTTTGCTTGGAGGTCCTCCTCCTTTGCTTGGAGGTCCTCCTCCTTCACCCAAAGTTCCTCAGAAAAATGAGCGAGATCGGTAGATCGACCAGCCCGGGAGGCTTTAAGTTCCTGCTCCACTTCGGCTATCCTCTCTTCACAATACTTCACCTGATCTTCCAGTTTGGTGATGTAATCATTGGCAGAGGAGAGCTGAGCCTTTGCAGCTGAAGCATCCTGGACAACCTTAAGAATCTCCTTCCTTAAGACATGGGCCTTTTCTCTGATCACGTGTTGGTTTGCAATAGCCTCCAAGCCCAAACTCATTGTTTGAGTTAAAATATCGTCAATACTCTCCTCAGCCAATCGGTTCTGATCTTCTTGGAAGCAGATGGAAGCGCCCATGACCTTAGCTAGACTAGGATTCCCTCGGGTGGAACGGTTCCTTTCCAGCGATTGGATAAGGAGTTGAGCCCCTCGGAAGAGCGTTCTAACAGTGGGGCCAGAAGACTCCCCTTCTACATTGGAAGAAATTGGAGGAGGAGGACATTCGATCTGCTGAGGAGGAGAGATGACGACCTCTACTTCTGAGACCGGCTGCTCCTGAGGTTGAGGAGGGGAGCTCGGTACTTTTACCAAGTCTCATCGAGGTGCCTGAGTAGCAGTGGCAGTAGCCTCTTTCATCGCCCATACCTTTCAAGAGACCTCACTCACCTTTCGGGAGACCTCCCTCACCTTTCGGGAGACCTCCCTCTTTTGCTTGCGAGTCTCTTTAGAAATGTCACCACCCTCCATACCTGCACAAAGAAGAAGTCAGTGAGTTTGCTAAGATTGAGAGACTAGAGATCTGGATTATACCAGTAGCAGGACCGAGGTCAGAAAGTTGAAGCTCATAATCTTCGATGAAGATCAGCCGCATCATCCACCATTTCAGTTCGGCCATCACCGCATCTAAGCACGAATATTTATGAGTGGCCGCCTGAGTTTTTAATTCCTTCACCATGGCGTCTTCATCTTTATTTAAAGTAAGCTTCTCAGGGAGTTAGGGGACCAAATAATTCCAATTGCGTGGGATACTCTCAAAGCCGTTCCGATCCTTGCTCCTAAGTATGAAAAACCGATCCTTCCAGTTCTTCAATGAAGAAGGGAGATCGGTGAAAAGCCCATAGTTTGGCTTTGCCTGAAAGAACCAAAATTCATCATCCTTTCTTCGGGCAAGCCTATGCAACTCGGTAAGGACCTTAGCCGTAAGCTCCAGTCTCTTGGCTCAGCAGAGGCCCCTGAAGACTACTAAGGTCCACCAGGAGTTCGGATGCACTTGAGCTACTGGGACATGATGGAATTTTAGGACGGCCTTGTAAAATCCATCCAAGGGAAAACAAAGCCCGGCTTTCAACTGCTCCTCGTACACTATGATAAGATCGCCTTCTTCAAAGAAGTGATCAGCCCGAAGATCGCCATGGCATCTGATTAGTTCAAAAGAGTCGATCCGCAGATTGTATTTGGACTTATGGACTGGAGATCAATTTCTCTGAGGACTGATGGCAGTTCATCAACTGATAGGCTCTCCTTCCTCAAAGACATTCCTCGCTTCGGTCTGATAGCAGGACCAGTAAACGGAATGATGGTCGTGCTGGATCATCCACTTGGTCTAGTTGCATCGCCTTCTTTCAAAGTCCATGAAATATGGATGGAAGGTGAGCTTGCAGCTCTCTGACCCTCGGTACCACTCATTTTCACAAAATAAAAAGGAAAACTAACCGAGAAAAGATCAAAACCCTTACCGGGGCGCGAATCGGTGCCTGAAAACTTTAGAAAGCGAGAGGGAGTGTTGAAATCGCTAGGGAAAGATCTGAAAATGACATAAGGAAACAAATGACTCACCTTTCTCCTATTTATACCCATCTGAGCATTAAATACTCACGAAGTCCCAAGTGATGCATCGGTTAGAGGGACTGGGCTGCCTCTTTAACACATCGCAAGAAGGTTCCAGAAACATAATAAAAAAATCAAATAAATGAGATCGGCCAACTAAGGTCATCGGATTGAACAAATTTCCAAACCTACGATTCGTCTAGGGATCAGATCGAGTACACTTATCAGAGATCGGAAAAATAACCAATGCAAGTTAGATAGAAAGGAAAGATCAGGAATGAGAGAGATCAGGAAATAAGAGGGGACCCAATGCAAGAAATAGAGATCGAAATAATGACCCTAAAAAGGGGATGGTCATAATGGGAAGATCGGAAGAAACAGGAGACGACCTATAGAGATCGGAGAGCGCAGAGGGGTTAAATAACTTCCGGTCAGAACTTTCAATTAACTCTCTTCATCGTCAGATCCGAGTTAGTTAAAGCATTACAGGCATGATCAGATCCTCACCACACATCTCATTTGTAAGGACGCCCTCCTAGCCACCACATGCCAAAATGGTTAAAGCAACCCTGTATATCCCGATCTACATTGTTGATTATAATTGTAAGGATGGATCTGGAGCCCTTAGATCAAAAGCAGAAGATAGATTCGGCACCTTTTATTCCCAGCCTTTAAATCCATTTCGTAAGGCAAAACCCCTGACCATTGGATTAAAGGGAGAAAGGACAGATATTCTGAACGGAATCCTGACCCTCCATTTTGATTCTCTTTAATTCTCAAGCATCAGATTATGTCCTTTTGAATCTCAGCCTTCCATCTCCCCCTAATAAGATCCTAACCCTTCATTTTGGGCACCCATTCCCTATAAATATCTGCATACAACACTGTAGAGAAAAAAAAAAAAAAGAGAAAAGGAGAAGAAGGTGGTGATTATCTTGGAAAGACTCTGGACTTTGATTTCAGTCTTGCTACTTGTCATTCGGAGCTTTCAAAGTGCTGAGAAACTTTAGAAACCATTTTTCTGAAGTATTTCATCAAAAGGAGCTCTAAATCCCGAGACTTTCATTTTCAGTTCCTATGCACCACCCTTTGAAACCATCTTTACTCCGCCTCATTCCCACCGCTCTAGTATCTGTACATTACCCTCTGAGTTCAACTTCATTCTGACCTATTCCCATTACCTCGAGTAAGTTCAAGTCCTTTGGCCATCAGCCTTCACCTCTCTAAGATTTGTGGATACTAGAGTCAGCTCGTCTGTCTCCTCAACTTTCCACAGGTAAGTGCCTAAACTGTTATTTTGTTTAATATCCTTAGTTTTTTTTTCTCCAGTTTTCTTTTAAAGTTTCTTTTATAACCAATCAAACTAAATCTCAGAATAGGTTATCTAGACCCATAGTTATTTCTCATTCCTCCTTTTTATTCATTCGTAAACCCCATTTATCGTCTCTTAGTTTTCATTCCTTTCAAGAGTAAATGTTCGAGTCATCGGTGACTCGTAAATACTCTAACGAGTATAGGCAGGAGTATTTTAACATGAGAGTTTTGGGTCTGAATAAATGAAAAATGATAAAGGAATATAGGTGTAGCAAAGGTTGAATAGGTTGGAAAAAATTAGGTCAGATAAATAAGTTATAGATTGGGAATCAAGATAAGTTCAGATCCCGAGCGAGCTACTAAAAGAGATCGGATGTCCCAAATCAAAGAGTTCTGATAAAGTGATCATGCAAAAGATTGGCAAAAAGTTCGGTCTTTCATCCACCATCTAGTTATAAGGTCCCGTAGGCTAGGAAAGGCTTTACACGGGTTTCCTGCACCTTTGGTACTTCATCCCCACATAAAAGGGGAGAAGAAGGACCCTTTACCAGAATCCTTAGTTCAAAGTTCTTATAAAATGCCATTGTAATAAGCACATTAAGAGATCGGGGGAGAGTTCTTACCTGAACTCAGTCTAATTCTTAACACCAAGAGATTGGGGGAGAGTTCTTACCCGAGTTCTCAACTTAAATTCTTAACACTAAGAGATCGGGGGAGAGTTCTTACCCGAACTCTCAACTTAAATCCTTAATACACTAAGAGATTGGGGAAGAGTTCTTACTCGAGCTCTTGACCTAAATTCTTAATACACTAAGAGATCGGGAGAGAGTTCTTACCCGAGTTCTCAACTTAAATTCTTAACACTAAGAGATAGAGGGAGAGTTCTTACCCGAGTTCTCAACTTAAATTCCTAATGCACTAAGAGATCGGGGGGAAGTTCTTACCCGAATTCTCGGCCAAAATCTTAATAAAATATGTGGAGATTGGGGGAGAGTTCTTACCCGAAATCCTCCGTTTAAAGTTTAAATAGAATACATTAAGAGATCGGGAAAGAGTTCTTACCTAAATTCTCTTAGCTTAAATCCAAACTAAAATATCACAACTTTAGCATTCATATCAACCCTAACAAAAATCCATTACATAACACCTATTCACTAAGGGTCATCTCATGTACTCATGTTCTTGGGCAACCCAAAATAGTGAAATATCAAATATTCCTTTTATTTGTCGAAAGGATTAACATCATCATGCCAACCCCCTAATTATCAATTTTAATTTATAAAGAGCATAACATTAAATCTGCTTACCCTCGCTAAGGGATGAGGTGGGGTGCCTAACACCTTCCCCACCCGTATATGGACCCCGAACCTATAATCTCTGTTTTTAAAGTGGTTTTTTTTTTAATCTTTACAAATGGTTTTCTTTAATTTCCCTCAAAATTAAAGTGGCGACTCCTCACTTTTCCCACTTCGATGAGAAATCATCCGGCGATCGCAAAACCCTTGTGACAGATAGATTAACCAAGTCAGCCCATTTTCTGCCAATTAGAATCGATTATCCACTGGAGAAGCTAGCAGAATTGTATATTAGTGAGATAGTTAGACTGCATGAAATCCCAGTTTCCATCATATCTGATAGAGACCCGAGGTTCACATCAAGATTTTGGAAGAAATTGCAAGAAGCCTTGGACACACAACTCTATTTTAGCATGGCTTTTCATCCTCAAATGTATGGACGGTCGGAACGAGTGATTCAGGTAAAACTTTAAAACTCATTGAATTATTGTAAACATTAAATAGAAATGATAGTAACGCCATGAAATATGTGATAGATGCTTAAGGATATGCTGAGGAGTTGTGTTATTGAGTTTGAGGGAAGTTGGGACAGATACCTCTCACTGGCAGAATTTGCTTACAATAATAGCTACCAGAGTAGCATTCAGATGGCTCCATATGAGGCATTGTATGGGAGGAAGTGCAGAACACCATTGTGCTAGACTTAACTAGGTGAAGACAAGCTTATGGGACCAGACTTGGTGAAACAAACTGAAGAAAAGGTGAAGTTGATAAAAGCCAATTTGAAAGTTGCCTCAGACAGACAAAAGTCTTATGCTAACTTGAGGAAAAAAGACATAGAATATGAAGTTGGCGATAAGGTGTTTCTTAAAGTCTCACCATGGAAGAAGGTATTGAGATTTGGAAGAAAGGGTAAGTTAAGCCCTAGGTTCATTGGCCCATATGAAGTCATTAAATGTGTGGGTCCAGTGGCCTACAGGCTAGCTTTACTGCCAAAACTAGACAAGATCCACAATGTGTTTCATGTGTCTATGCTGAAAAGGTACAGATCAGATCCTTCACATGTCATTTCCATGGAAGAGATTGAAATCCAACCAGATTTGACATATGAAGAGGAACCAATAAGGATTCTGGCTTGGGAAATGAAAGAACTGTGGAACAAGCAGATTCCACTAGTGAAAGTGCTTTGGAGGCACCACAACACAGAAGAGGCGACCTGGGAAAGTGAAGAGATGATGAGGCAACAGTTCCCTCAACTTTTTGCATCAGGTAAATTTCGAGGATGAAATTTTTTTTAGAGGAGAAGAGCTGTAACGCCGTCACTTTAGGTAGTCCGTACATTCTACTATTTCAGTGACTAATGTCTGTCCAAATAGCAGAATGTCTGGAACTATATTTAAACTAGAGTGAGGAGTCATAAGTAACTCAAAGAATGACAAGAAAAATAAATGAAAAATTTAAGTAATGAAATGCACTAAGGTTAAATGAGTCGTAGCTCCGACAATGGGTGACCTAACAGGAAGCGATTGTAAAGACAGTTAGCAACCCTAGACCCATGGGAAACCCTGTGGAATAATTTTTGAGACTCCAGTGAAGGATTATTGAGCCTTATATGACAATAGAATGCCAATAAAATGTTAAGAAAATTTTGTTAATCGATATAGACAATTTTAGCTCATTAATCACAACGAACGGCATTTTGGTCATTTCACCTTCAGAGATAATTTTTTATCAACTTGTCCATTTAAGTAAGTGAGATTTATGAAATAAAATGTGAATAAATATTGATGAAAATTAATTAAAAATAAGTAAAAGAAAGAAGAAAGAAAAAGAAAACAAAATGAAATTAAAATTCAATTATGACATAAGCATGAGTCACCATGATGTAATTAAAATTTTCCACCCAATCAAAACTTGACAACACATAAAATGAAAGACAAAAGTTCATTAAAAGGAAGAAAAGTGATCTTCTTCCTCATTCCCTTCATTTGGCCAAACCACCACCATTTCTATCTTCCTCCATTTTCACTCACTTTAAGCTTAATTTTCCTTCCACTCTCAACATAAAAACCCTAGCTCCCAATATTAAATTTTGATAATTCACCTTGATAGAGAGATTTGAAGTAAAAAGAAGAGGAGAAGTGAAGGTTTAACAAGTGGGGAAATTGTAACACCCCTCACTCGACTACAGTGCAGCTGAGCAAGGCGTGCTACATTCGGTGCCAGAGCATTATCTTATCTTACTTTTTTCCTTTAATAATTTGATCTCATTATATTTTAGAAAGAAAAAGTACTTTGAGTACAATGATATAAAAGGATAATTGATGTGAATTAAGATCATATAAATGATCAAATGAATATATAAAATTATAATTGAAATTTATCATGAAATAATGAAGTCATAAAACACAATATATTAATATTTAATGATATTATGTGCCCTTGTATTGCCTAGACATGTGTGTCAGATTAGATAGATTGGCATGCCAATAGGGTATTGTTATAGCAGTACTGCGAAAGGCTTTATGCCTATATTCATGGCTTTATGCCCGTATTCATGGCTTTATGTCCGTACTGATGGCTTTATGCTCACATTCATGGCTTTAATGCTCGATTATGTGTTATCATGGCTTTTTAGCCATACTGACTGTATACGTGGTTGATGTTTTGCGTCCCATGGTATGACGGCCCGAGGCACCACGGTATCCAGTGCCAATGACCCATTATCCAGTTTTGTCAGCCTATCGTAGGTTACTTGGGCAGTCTAATTTATTAAAATAAGTTATGAATATTAGTAATTAAAAATGCTAGAAAGTAAATAAATGAGAAGAAGTTCTGAAATAAATTAGATTAGCTCCAAAAATTTATTCCTTAGAATGATCTGAAGTAAATTAAACTAGTTCTAAAAATTTTAAATATTACGAAATGATTGTAAACAACTTAGAAAGTATCAAGGAAGTGATAAAAAGACTAGTAGAAGAATTATAACTTAAATAATATTACAAATGTAACTTTCATAAGAATATAAGTATAAGTATAAATTTTAGATTTATTTGTACATGATATAAATGATTATTGTAAACTTATGAAAGAAGTGATTCTAGAGAGCAACATAAATAACGAAAGATATATTATATGGAAAATTTCATATAAACCCAGTAAAATTCTTGAGTATAGAAAATATGTTCCAATTATTTTTACTTGTTATATTATTTTCTTGTTATATTATTGCACCACTAAGCAGCAATACTTAGCACGATGGATTTGTTTCCTCGCGCAGGTACTGAAGTTAAAGCCCAGCGAATACCAAACAGAGATTTTGGAGTTCTGATCTGCAGAGTGTTCAAGGTTGTCACCTCCTCAGCAATGCATGTAGATAGGGCCCATATAGATCATATTATGTATTTTGTACATTATAATTAGTTATTATTTGTAATGTAAACTATGAATTGTATGTTGAAATATAGATTATGGAACTATAATTAATTTGTAGATCATGTAAATTATAAATTTATGTAATCAGTTTGTAAATCATGTAAATTAATGAAACTTGAGAATTTATATATATAAATTGTGCATGAATGGAAATGAATGGAAATAAATATGAAATTGAGATATATGAATGAGATGTGAATTATGAGATGATTATGAGAATAATTAATGAGATTTTTATTGTAAAATATTATTGAAATTTTCAAACAAGTGAATAGTAAAACACATCAAACGATAATAAAATAAGGGAAACTCCGTTAGTTTCTCCGTCGAAAAATAATCGATATCAAATATAATGAGAATAAAATTTTTAAAGAAATAAAGTAAGGTAAGTTAGGATGCTATGGCACTGAATGTAGCACGCCTTGCTTGGCTACACTGTAGTCGGGTGAGGGGTGTTACAAAAATTCACCAATTCAAGGTTAGTGCCAAATCTCTTTTCTCTCTCTATATATTCTTTGTTAGGATCATGAATTGAGCAAGAAATTGTTAGAATTGAAACAAATTATGTATGTTAGGGTACCTCCAAATTTTTAGCAGCCATGACCATACTTGGGTTTGATGACTTTTAATTGAATTAAAATGGTGTAGAGATGTCTTTTGATGTGTATAGGTGAATTGGAATCCTAAATTGTATGTGTAGTGCAAGATTGAAGGAATTGGGAGTTAGGGTTTGAGCAAAATTATGGTTTTGCCAATTTGATGGTGAATTGATGTTCTAATGGTCAATTAGTGACCATTTAGTAAGGTTTGACCTTAAAATGAAGTTCATTGTGGCATTGGATTATGAATTGGTGTGCTATCCTTTTGTGCTAGAAATTCTGGACTTAAGTTTAGTGGGTTTGGGCAACCATAACTTTGCTTGTGTAGCTTCAATTGGTGTAAGCCCAATTGGAGGTGAAATTAGGGATATAATGCCACATTTTTTATGAAGAGACCCTGCCCAGAAAACCAACTTAAAGTAACCTAAAATTTGACTAAATTCGGGTATCCCAATTCTAGACCTGGAAAATGATCAAATAAATAATGTTTATTTATATGGCCATAACTTTGTGTAGAGAGGTCCAAATGATCTAATTCCTTAGACAATTTAGAAAAACTTTCATGAAGAACAAAAACTCAAATTCTAGCCATAACCTATTCGAATTGTTAGCCAAACTTAGGACACTAAAACTGCCAGAACCAAATCTGCCCAGAAAATCTAGGAATGGACCAATTTGGCCAATTATGGTTAAAATGCCATAACATGAGCTAAAAAACTCTAAATGGAGTGCTTCAAAAAGGGAATTAAAGAAGACACATTAAGGAACATATTTAATGAAGAAAGTTTAGCCAAATTTCCATTGTAAATTGGTCTAATGGAATAGTAAATTTAAGTGACCAAATCTGAATTTTTGGAATTACTTCCAATGAGCTTTGAATTGAAATTGGCAACTAATGCCAACAAATGTAAAATCCAAAATGTGGTATTTTGGTGGAATTGAAACTTGCATACCTATTAATTATGAAAAAGTCAATATTTTTGCATGAATAGTAAGGTGAATAGTAATCACCAAACTTCAAATGCAAAGAATTAACCAATTAACTTTGTTAACATGCCCTAGTATGCCTAGTATGATTGGTTTGGATAGGTTGGCATGCCAATAGGGTTCCGATAGCAGTACTGCATATGGCTTCATGCCATTTTGTGATTTATGGCATATAGTGCCATTTTGTGATATTATGGCTTTTGGCCATTTTGATACTCTTGATATACTTGGCCTTGTGCCCGATGATTATTATGACTTGTTAGCCATTCTGTTGCACACTTGGCAGACACTATGTGACCGATGGTGTGATGGCCCAAGGTACTTAGTACCCAGTGCTAGTTTACCCATTTATCCAGTCCAGTCAACTGGTATAGGTTACTTGGGCAACCAAAATAAGTCTTAATAATTTATTACCAAATAATGAATATAAAAAGTACTAAATTAATAATATTACTAATAATTATCAAATTTCAGTCTGCATGAAATAAAAATATAATTTCTGCATATTTATTTATTTAGTTTATTTTTATTTTATATTAACACCACTAAGCTGTATTGCTTAGCGCGTCTCTTTTTGTCACGAGTAGGTACTGGAGATACAGATAGAGAGCCCAGCAAACCTCAGACTGGGTGAGAGTCTAGATCTGCATTGAGTCTGGTGTCACCTCCACTACAGTGCATTTTGGGTAGGACCCATTAGGCTTGTTAGTAGTTTTGCATTTTGTAGTTATGTATTCATTTTGTTATGTAAATTATGGACTTATGTAATTACTTGTAAATTATGTAAAGTGATGAAATGGAGTCTTTTATTTATGAATGTGAGTGCCATTTTAATTATGTATGAAATGTATGAATGAAAATTTGAATTTGAAAAATTGAGATGAAGCTCGAGATTGTAGAAAATTTATGTTATTGGAATTATTATTGAGATTTTTAACAGATAGGAAAACATCAAATATTATTAAATTTAGGGGAAACTTCATCAGTTTTCTCGGTTAATAAATTTACCCCAAATTAAATAACTTAAACGTGATTATTAAGAATGAAATAAGATAAGTTATAGCGCTCCGGCACCGAGTGTGACATGCCTTACTCGGCTTCACTGTAGACAGATAAGGGGTGTCACATAAGATACTCCAGATCTAAGTAGCCAAAAGTCCCCTATATTTTTATTGCCATATTAGATTGACCTAGAGAAATTAGCACTGAAGCTCCTAAATCAGCTACCTTCACAGTGTAATCATCATCTAGGGGAATGTTAGTAGATTTAATATCTCCATGAATAATTGGAGGGTTTGCTAGAGAATGCAAATAATTAAGTGCAAGTGCAATTTCTACAGTAATTTTCAGACGAATTTTCCAACTTGCTAATATTTGATACCTTCTCTGATGGATATGCTGATATAGACTTCTATTTGAAATGAAATCATAAACAAATAATGGAATTATAGTCTCCAAACATAGACCCAAGATCTTGACCACATTTTTTATGATTAACTTGTGAAACAATGCCAATTTTAGGTTGAAACTCTTGATTTAGTTGAGTTTTGTCCAAGTCTTTGGCCTTTTTATTGCAACCTATGTGTTATCTACTAAAACTCCTCTGTAAACAAACCCAAAACCACCTTCCCCCACAACTGGCTTGTAGCATAATTTTTTTGTAGCTTTTGCTAGCTCCATTTTTGTAAAGATTCTCACTCATTGGTGCTTTAATAATTTACCACCATTTTCTAAAAAAAGTTCTTCTTTTTTCTTTGCTTCTTCCATATAATCACAATCAGAACGCTAATAATTGAAACCAACATGAGTGCTCCCAAAACTGTGATTAATAAGATATAATTAGGGAAAAAAATTACAAGTAAAAAGAGACCATAAAAACAAAAGAATTCATGTTTTTTTTTTGGAAGCGTAAACGTCAATTCATAAAAATTTCCACTCATACTTTTTTTTTTCTTTACAATAGGCTCCGATTAGCACTCAAGCTTGAGATTTCACATCCCTGAAAACCAATCGGTTTCACACAAAATTAAGTAATAAGCTTCTACTGGAAAATGTCCATTTTCTTTTCTAATATATTTTCTCATATATTCTATAAGAGGAAAAAAAATTACATGACTTCTTAATAAATTCATCAAAATATATATATATATATATATTACAACATTACAAAAATACAGATAAAATAAAAAATTAAGAAAAAAAGTTAAAAGAATTAAAAAAGAACTAAATACAAGTCATTTCAATTTTTTAATTTTTAATAAATTAATAAAATATTCAAATTTCAATTTTTTTAATTTTTAAAGGAAACAAACTAATGACTAATCAGAACCCTAGAAAGTACATAACACCACCCTTCTTTCTCTCACATCTTCCTCTCCTCATTAATTTCCGTACTCACTATGAATATCACCGATAAGACTCAGACCACTCTCCTACACTGGCAAAGTAGCTAATCGATCCACCAAGCTCTAGCACAAGAGAAGATAGGATTAACGGTAGGTTTGGACAACTTAATGATGAGTTTTGCGAGAGGATTAATAAATGCCAATCATAAGCTAGGGGCCATCTCCGACCATCGGGCATTTCCATCTTTTGATTTTTCTAGACACTGTGTGTGATGTCATTCAATAAGTCTTGTGCACAAAAATGATCATTAACAATTTTCGTTGGGATATAGTGATATCAAAGAGAGATGGAGATGTTAATTTGATTAATTGTTCGATGCGAGTCATAAGGATGATTTTGCAAACCCTAATGTTACTTTGACAGAAAAGAACCTTTATTACACATACAATCAGGTATGTTTAAGTTATAAAAAGGCAATGAAGAATATGATGATAGGGAGAGGTTGAGGCCTATATTGTATTCCTATGGAAGTATGGAAGTGCATTGGGGAGGTTAGAGAAGCTTTGTTAACCTAGCTATTCAATGGCATAATAAGAACTAGAAAGATACCAAATGAGAGGAGGGAAGAGCATTTTGGTTCATATCCTTACGAACAAAGGACTTGTCCAAAATTGTAAATAATAGCCATGGGATGTTCGAAATAGCGATTGAACGTAAACTTAGGGATACTACTAAGATATTAGAGAACTAATTTGGCTTCTAAAATGAATTAATCTCCGATTACCAGTTTTTCAATTAGACGCTGACCTGGACAGTTTCAGCATAGAGCTTAATCAGTATTTTTCTTTTCTCTCTCAAGTCACGCATAAATTGAATTCTTTTTCTCTCTATAGACAAAATAATTTTCATGCGTAAAGAGAATAATTTTACACTTTGCATAAGAGATGAGAGAGAAATGTTAACTAAGCATCATGCAAGAGCTATTCACATCAGTTTCTAACTGAAAAATCAGTAATTGAAAGTCAGAGGGATTTTACTGTGCAAAATTTGAAAGTTTAGGGGGTTTTATATTATATTTTAAAATTAAAGGACTGTAGTATTATAACTATATAAGTTCAGGGACAGTTATTAAAATTTATCCTCATTGGTGCTTTAATAATTTACCTCCATTTTTTAAAAAAGTTTTTCTCTTTTCTTCGCTTATGATCACAATCAGAACACTGATAATTGAAACCAACATGAGTGCTCCCAGAACTGAGATTAATAAGATATAATTAGGGAAAAATTACAAGTAAAAAGAGACCATAAAAACAAAAGAATTCATGTTTTTTTTGGAAGCGCAAACTTCAATTCATAAACATTTTCACTCATACTTTTTTTTTTCTTTACAATAGGCTCCGATTAGCATTCAAGCTTTAGATTTCACATTCCTGAAAACTAATCAGTTTCACACAAAATTAAGTAATAAGCTTCTACTGGAAAATGCCCATTTTCTTTTCTAGTATATTTTCTTGTGGGTGATCTCATATATTCAATAAGAGGAAAAAAAATTATATGACTTCTTAATAAATTTATCAATATATATATATATATATATATATATATATATATATATATATTACAACATTACAAAAATACATATAAAATAAAAAATTAAGAAAAAAAGTTAAAAGAATAAAAAAAAGAACTAAATACAAGTCATTTTCTAAAAGAATTATATATTAACTTAATAAACAACATAGATATATTTTAAAACAGAAAATTATTAATTTAAGATAATAATTATTATATGACCTTTTAATAAACACATCAAATTAAAAAATAATAGACTTCTTTGGAGATCATTTTTTTCTTTTGATCTTTCATAATTTTTTTTTTGATATATTTTAAACCAAATAGAATTTTATCAATATACATGAAAATATAATAATGTTAAATTAATATATTAAAAATAAATATAGTCATAAAAATTTAAATGAATGAGTTAGGTACATTGTTTTTTGTCATTTTAAAATTACAAAAATAAATTAATAAAATATTCAAATTTCAATTTTTTAATTTTTTAATTTTTAAAAGAAATAAACTAATGACCAATCAAAAACCTAGAAAGTACATAACACCACCCTTCTCTCTCTCACGTCTTCCTCTCTTCGTTAATTTCCGTAATCACTATGAATATCATCGATGAGACTTAGACCACTCTCCTACACTGGCAAAGTAGCTAATCGATCCAGCATCCTCAGACATGAGAGAAGATAGGATTAACGGTAGGTTTGGACAGCTTAGTGATGGGTTTTGCGGCAGGATTAATAAATGCCAATCATAAGCTAAGAGCCATCTTCAACCATCGGGCGTTTCCATCTTTTGATTTTTCTGGACACAGCGTGTCATGTCATTCAATAAATCTTGTTCAGAAAAATGATCATTAACAATTTTTGTTGGGATATAGTGATATCAAAGAGGGATGGAGATGTTAATTTAATTAGTTGTTCAATGCGAGTCATAAGGATGATTTTACAAACCCTAAGGTTACTTTGACAAAAAAGAACCTTAATTACACATACAATCAGGTATGTTTAAGTTATAAAAAGTCAATGAAGAATATGAAGATAGGGAGAGGTTGAGGCCTATATGGTGTTTTTATGGAAGTATGGAAGTGCCTTGGGGAGGTTAGAGAAGCTTTGTTAACCTAGCTATTCAATGGCATAATAAAAACTGGAAAGATGCCAAATGAGAGGAGGGAAGAGCATTTTGGTTCATATCCTTAAGAATAAAGGAATTGTCCAAAATTGTAACTAATAGCCATGCAATGCTGGAAATAGCTATTGAACGTAGATTTAGGGATACTACTAAGATATTAGAGAACTACTTTGGCTTTATGCCTAGTAGATCTACAACAAAACCCATCTTTCTATAAAGAAGATTAATGGAAATTTATAGGGAGAGGAAGAAGAATCTCCACATTGTGTTCATTAACCTAGAAAAGGCATATGATTAAGTACAAAGGAAAGTCTTTTACTGGGTGCCAGAAAAGAGAGGAATTAATCTCAAATATATGAATATCATTGTTAACGACATGTATGAGGGGGTGATTACAGGTGTAAGAACAATGGGAAGGTACATAGACGAGTTCCCCATAACAATGGTTTTATATAAGGGATTGATTTTTAGTTCATACCTGTTTGTCTTAGTTATAAATGAGCTAACTAGTCATATTCAAGATAATATCCTCTTATCTAAGGTACAATATATCCATAAGATGAATTTGGCAAAGATGTGGATGTTAAGATGGATGTTTGTTATTACGAGAATAGATAATATTGGGAATGACCACATCCATTAGAGACATCATGTAGTACACATAATGAGAGATGCCAATTAAGATGGCTTGGTAAAGTCCCATGTAGAGAATCAAATGCTTTAGTACAGAGTTGTAATAAATTAGTGGTGGAACGAGTAAGGAGGGAAAGGGGAAGAGCTAAAATAATATGGAAGGTAGTGGTGTCAAAAGATTTATAATTTTTAAATATTGATGTAAAATTGATATGAAATAGAGCTAAATGATAAATATAGCTACTCCTAACTAGTTTGAAATAAAGGCTTAATTTTTATTATATTTTATTTGTTTCAGATTAAGAATTAGTTTGAATGGAGCTACTTTAGCAGATGATGTAATCCCTTAATTTACTTCGATGAAACTTTGTTTTCGTTGTCAATAATTACGCTTATTATTTCCCTATTCAACTTTTTAATTCTACGATTTCTAAAGCAGCTTAGGTGTATCTCTACTTTATTATTAGTTAAATTATCTTTTAATCTCTAAAATTCAGTCTTAATTACTAGTCAATCCTTCAATTTTCAAAATTATAGAAGTTATTGTTTGATGTATGTTTTAACCAAGGGAAATTATATATTAAAAAAAAGTACAATTTGATTCTACTAATTTTTACTTCAATGTTTATGGTTTACTTTATAACAAAGTGGTATATGAGATTTCTCACATTTAGTAAAAGATAATTTTCTACCTTTCTCCATCAAATAGAAAGACACTAATGTGGAAGAGAAGTTTGTTGACGTGAAATTAAAAAAAAATTATAAAAAAAGAGTACTCTATGGTTTCACTAATTTTCACTTTAGGGTTTGTAATTCATTTTGTGATAAAATAATACTCTAAGTTTTTGCCCGAAATTACTATAAATCCTATGTGTATATAAGGAGGCCATTTTTTCTATTATTTTTATGTATAGACATCTTAGATTAATTTGAGTTGAGAAAGATTTATAGTGAACAATGCGTGTCATGTAATAATGACCATACTTATTCAAATGCATGTATCCATTTATTTGTATGGTGAATAAATGATATGGACTATTTTATAGTAGACGGTGACATAAAACAGAGAGTTAAGGATGTTATTCTAACAACAAAAAGTCCAACAATACGATATTTCGCAAAATCCAATAACAACAATTTCCCAAGGCACATAAAATATCAAGTGCACAATCTCCGATTATTACTCAATTTAAGTAATTTAATTTCAGTTGTTAAACTTTAATTTATTAAATAAAATCTCTTAATTTTAATTCTATTTTAAAAAAATTCTCCTAAGCTACAATAATAATTTTCATATTTTCTTATAAAAGAAGAAAAATCACTATTGCATCCCACTTTCCAAAAACTAAAAGAGATAATGTAATTAATTCTAATAATTAAATTTAAAAAAATTATAAAGGAGCATTCATTTCTCATGTTTATTTAAAATGAATATTACTATATATTTTCCCTTCTCTTTTAATTTCTCTTTCATCACTTCACTTGTTCTTTGTACTTTACTTGGGGACATTTGCTTCTTATTGCCGCCCAAAAGAAATGATCGTACATCGTCGAGTTGGACACTGAACAAACAATAAAGCTTGGCCTGATTTATATATAAAAAAATTTCAACGTCTTGCGCCTTACCTTTTTTTCGTTTTTTTCGATGGGTACACGAGGAGAAAGGGATTGAACCGGGGAGGTAACTCAAGACTCATCGTGCTCGTCACTGGATCAAAGCAAGCGGGCATTTTGTACCTTACTTAAAACTTAAAATATTTGTAATTTATATATTAATATAAATTTAACTCAAAATTTTTTACATAGTAACT
The DNA here is from genome assembly GCF_030052815.1 of Hevea brasiliensis. Classification (NCBI taxonomy): domain Eukaryota; kingdom Viridiplantae; phylum Streptophyta; class Magnoliopsida; order Malpighiales; family Euphorbiaceae; genus Hevea; species Hevea brasiliensis. The sequence continues at coordinate 37,707,415 of NC_079498.1, read as the reverse complement.
CCATGGATTATATATATATATATATATATATATATTTATTCGGATTATTATCTAATAAAGATGCGAAAAGAACTTTAGATCAAACTGTTGAAGGGCTCGTTTTCTCCTTAGGAGATGGAGGAGGGAATGATTCAACTCTTAAAGTGCTCTCTGTGTTTATGGGTTTTCTAATATTGATCTCCTCTGTTTTATCCACGTCTAGGCTTGTGTTTTGCTTTGGTTGTGCCATGTAGTGTTATTAGCGGAGTGAGTTTTGCCTTCGGGCTCCTTGGGAAGGTTTGTCAATGATGTGCGGTATAGCTTCAGTGGAGAGGTCCAGAGACCCTTCCCCTGACTAGTTTCTAGAGATGTTCTCCCCGGCTTCTCTGCTAATTTTTTAATGGGCTTTCATTTTTTTGAGTTGTATTTTTTATTTTGGGCTTTTGCAACCTCCCATTGTAATCCCCCCAAAACTAATGAAATTTCAATAAAATTTCAATTTCATTTAAAAAATAAATAAATAAATAGACTTTTCAACTGAATTTTGATATTGCATATCTACTTTTCAAATAAGTAGACACTTTCTTTTTTATATAATTTATAATTAAGTTTATGAAGTATAGCAAAATTGGTTTGTTTTTAGTAACGCTTTACCCATTAAATTTAAATTATGCTTTTCAATTTTGGAACCTATATCTAAATTTTTTATTTAAATAATTTATTTATTTTATTGTTAAGTAATTATATAAATTTATTTAAATTATTTTATATAATCATTTAAATATAAAGATTATTTTATTAATAAAATAAAATTTTAATGACTAAATTATTTCAAATTGAAAATCAGCTGTCAATGTTAAAAGTGTTATTAATTTATTATTAAATTTAAATTTAAAGAATAAATTATTACTATAAAAAAAAAACCAAGTTTTGTTATACTTCAGAAAGCTAATTTCTGAATTATATTCATTTTCATAATGACTGTATCAAAACCTGAATTAAAAAGTTAAAAAAGTGATAAGTTTTTGTTGATTTTGAATGTGGTTTGCATCGCGCGGTGTGAGCTAATAAGAAAATCTGGCTTTTAAAAACATGTCAAAGTTAATTAGTTTGACAAAAATAAAAAGGAAATTATTATCTAATAAATATAAACTATAAAGTTAAAGTAAATTTACCTTGTACTGATTTTTGCCACTTATTTTTCTCAATATATAGAGGAATTATAATTTACAAAGTTATTTGAAAGAAAAGTTTTTCTTTTTTAATTACTTAATTAGTAGACCTTAAGAACCTGTTTGATTGGCACATTGAAATCAGAATGAGTATCAAAATCAAAATCGAATAGAATCGAAAATTGAATAGTGAATTTTCATTTTTTATTTGGTTCATTACGGAATTGAAATCAGATTCCTTTTTAAGGTACTTGATTCGCATATTGATTCGCATATTTTGTGGTTAATAAAAATCAATTTAAAATTACTTTTTTTATTTTTTTCTTTTTCAATTTTAATTAATTATAAGAAAATACAAATATATATATATATATATATATAAATTTTTATTTTATTTAATGATAACAAAACATAAAAAAAAAAACAATATTTTTTTCCTTTTTTAATTTAAATAATTAAAATTAGTTATAATCATATTTTTTAATTTTAATTATTTATATGAAAGTATAAAAATAATATTTATATTTTTATTATTATAATTTTTTTACTTTTGTTTTAATTTTGACTTTTAACTCCGCCTAAGTAGTTTGCGCTTAGCCGGTCCCAAGCCCGGATAAAGGAGGAGGGTTGCGGTAGGTGACAACCAGCGTAAAAATTTCGTCACACCCTATGATATAGATTCAAAAGATATAAACGTTGGGGCGTCCTCTACTAACGACGCGCTACATCGGAGCCCGGGTGTAGTGATAAATATGCAAGGGTGTAGGGCGTTCACCGAAAGCAACGCGCCATGCCGGCGCCCGGGTGTGGTGTTAAGTGAGTAAGGGTTCCCACATCATGGACGGGTGTGGGTAAAGAAGTTAGTCCATAGGACAGATAGTAGAACAAATAGTGGAACAGAACACAAGATAGACATAGAAAACAATAGAAGATATCATAGAAGGAGACCAATTAGGAAGGAGCAGGATAGGAGGAGGATCAGGGTTGGTACTTGGAATGTTGGATCACTTACAGGAAAATTAATGGAGCTTGTGGATACCTTGGAAAGGAGAATAGTGAATATTGCTTGCATTCAGGAGACTAAATGGGTAGGAGAGAAAAGTAAGGAAGTGGGTAATTCATGGTACAAATTGTGGTTTACCGGAAAGGAGAGAAACAAGAACGGAGTGGGTATAATCATAGACAGAACATTGAAAGACGCAGTAGTAGCTGTGAAAAGAGTAGGAGATAGAATTATACTAGTAAAGCTAGTACTAGAAGGAGAAACAATAAATATAGTTAGTGCTTATGCCCCACAAATAGGACTAGACAGTGAGAGTAAACAAAGGTTTTGGGAAGATATGGATGATTTAATGCAAAGCATACCGAATGAAGAGAATGTTTTCATTGGTGGAGATTTGAATGGACATGTAGGAAGTGATAGACAAGGTTATGAGAATGTTCATGGAGGTTTTGGTTTTGGCAGTCGAAATGAGGAGGGAAAAAGTATTCTGGATTTTTTTATGGCATACGACCTAATACTAGCAAATACCTACTTTATAAAAAGAGAGTCACATTTAGTGACTTTCAAAAGTGGGCAACATAGAAGCCAAATCGACTTCCTCTTAACCAGGAAGACAAATAGAGCTCTATGCAAGGATTGCAAGGTCATTCCAGGAGAGGCTTTAACAAGTCAACATAGGTTGGTGGTCTTGGATGTCAAGTTTAGGAACAATTCAAGTAAGGTCAGAAGAAATAGTGTAGCTCGAACAAAGTGGTGGGAGTTCAAAGGAGTAAAGCAAGTGAAGTTCAAAAATGAGCTTCTCGAGTCCGAAGTATGGAAGCTAGATATGGAGGCCAATGATATGTGGATACAGATGGCATCAAAGATTAGAGAAGTAGCTAGAAAAGTACTTGGAGAGTCTAAAAGACATGGATCACCCTCAAAAGAGAGATGGTGGTGGAATGAGGAAGTACAAAAGGCAGTGAAGAGAAAAAGGGAATGGTATAAGAAATTACCTAAATGTGATAATAATGAGGCATATGAACAATACAAGATAGCAAAGAAAGAGGCAAAAAAGGCAGTTAGTCAAGCAAGAGCACATGCCTTTGAAAAGTTATATGAGAAACTTGGAACTAAAGAAGGGGAGAAAGATATTTATAGATTAGCAAGGAGTAGAGAAAGGAAATGTCAAGACCTCAATCAAGTTAGGTGCATTAAGGATAAAGAAGGAAAAGTGTTGGTGAAAGATGAGGACATTAAAGAAAGATGGAGAAATTATTTTAATGATCTCTTTAATAATAGTCAAAATGGAAATAGCGTGAATGTAGATTATAGAACAATAGAAAAGAATGTAAATTATACTAGAAGGATTAGATCTTTAGAAGTAAAGGAAGCACTTAAGAGAATGAAAGTGGGTAAAGCCTGTGGACCCGATGAAATACCAATTGAAGTGTGGAAGTATTTGGGAGATATAGGAGTGGCATGGTTAACTAAATTATTTAATAAGATTCTAAACTCAAAGAAAATGCCTGATGAATGGAGGAAGAGTATTTTAGTACCTATTTTTAAAAATAAGGGAGACATACAAAGTTGCTCAAACTATAGGGAAATTAAACTCATGAGCCATACTATGAAGTTGTGGGAGAGAGTTGTGGAGCATCGACTACGTCATGATACTTCTATCTCTCTCAATCAATTTGGTTTCATGCCCGGTCGTTCAACTATGGAAGCGATCTTTCTCATTAGAAGCTTGATGGAGAAATATAGAGATGTGAAGAAAGATCTACACATGGTTTTTATTGATTTGGAGAAGGCTTATGATAGTGTTCCAAGAGAAGTCTTATGGAATGTGTTAGAACAAAAGAGGGTATCTATTAGGTACATACAAGTATTGAAAGATATGTATGAAGGAGCAACTACTATTGTGCGCATAGTGGGAGGGGACACAAGAGATTTTTCGATCTCAATTGGATTACACCAAGGATCAGCCAGAAGCCCTTACCTTTTTACATTAGTTTTAGATGAACTGACGAAACATATACAAGAGAGTATTCCTTGGTGCATGATGTTTGCGGATGATATTGTTCTGATAGATGAGACACGAGAAGGAGTCAATAGGAAACTAGAACTTTGGAGAAGTACTTTAGAGTCAAAGGGTTTTAAGTTAAGTAGAACGAAGACAGAATACATGCATTGCAAGTTCAGTGAAGGCCAAACTGGTGATAGGGAAGGAGTTAGTTTGAATGGAGTGGTACTGTCCCAAAGTAATCACTTTAAATATCTAGGCTCAGTCCTTCAAGTAGATGGGGGATGTGAGGAGAATGTTAGTCATAGGATTAAAGCCGGATGGTTAAAGTGGAGACGTGCCACGGGAGTTTTATGTGATCGTAAGATTCCCAATAAATTAAAAGGAAAATTTTACCGTACAGCCATACGACCGGCTATGTTATATGGTAGTGAGTGTTGGGCACTGAAAGAGTCGTATGCATCTAAGATAAGAGTTGCAGAGATGCGAATGTTAAGGTGGATGAGTGGCCATACTAGACTAGATAAAGGCTTAGTTGAGTTGAGTTGAGTTGTTTTAATTTTGACTTTTAATTAATTATATGAAATTTTAAAATATTTTTTTCTCTATTTTTTATTATAATAATTTTAATTTTTAATACATTATATGAAAAAATAAAAATAATACTTTTTATTATTATAATTATAATTATAATTTCAATTGTTAATTTTAATTAATTATATAAAAATAAAAATTTTTATTTTAATTAATATGAAAAAGATTAAAATTAAAATATTTAATAGGTACATGGATGAAACATTTAACTTTTAATAAGATAATCATTCTTATTCTCATGTTTTGATTCCTAAGTTGAAAAGGAGATTAATAATTCCCTTAGTTGTTGAAATTGGATTCCCAAATTTGCAGGAATTGGAATAAAAAAAATTAGTTTTCAAGTACTTATAAAGGGAATGAAATCTATATATTACCATTCCTGTGTCAATTTTTAGTAAATTACATCAGGCCTAAATGTAAAGAATTATTTTAAAAAAAAACACAATAATTAAGCCACCCATGACGAATTAGGCCCAAACTCACAAATACGCCTTATATGCAAGCAAGACTCATGCAACAAAGTTAAAGCTCTTTTATGCAACAAATTGAAATCTTCTTATCCAGCAAAGTTAATAGCTAGAATATGGACATTTTACCTTGCATGTTACAAGCAAATTATGAGCATATAATTAAGGTATTATTATGTCATTCATTATGGCATGATTATAGGACATGCCAAAATAAGAAGAAGGGACGCAAGAGGGCTCACTCTTGAGTAGAACTGAAGCTAAATCTCTATTTATTTCACGAAAAATATTTTCCTTTCATATACTCAGAAAAATGGATTAGCAGAAAATATTTTATTGATCAAAGGAAAAATTAAATTATTTTTAAAGAAAATTATTTTTTCTTTTCAAAATTAAAAGTCATTTTTCATTTTTTAGATTTTGATAATCTTAATAAATATGAAAACACTTATACATATATAAAATAAACACACACCATTAGTTTATTTTTTTATAAAATATTTTTCATATACAAGTTTTTTTTTTTTTAAAACAAACGAAGCCTAAGTGGAGAAGGAGAATTTTCTTAGTGAAAATGCTTTTTCAAAGAAAAAAAAAGGGGCAAAGTATAATTTAGTATCTTGTATTTTAGCCTTTTTAGTATTAACGATAGTACTTTATTTTATATTAATTAAGGATAGAAACGTTGACTTCATTTTCACCATTACTAATGGTGTTAAATAATGATAACGTGGCACCCATGTATCACGTGGCGCTAACATGTACTTTAAAAAATTTTACGTTTTTAGAATTTAAGGCTTGAACTTTACTTTTTTTATATAATTTAGGACTATTACTTTTATATTTTTATAATTTAGGATATGAACTTTCACCTTTTTACACTTAGGTAACAAAATTAATTATGGCAGAAAATTTGATGATGTGGCACTAACGTAGCATGTCATTTCATCACCGCATCATGCATGCGCCATGTCAATGCCACATCATGCATGGATGCCACGTCAACATCATTTAATACCATTAATAATTTATCCTTATGGTAAAAATAGAGCCAAAATTTCTATCATTAATTGACACAAAATAAAATACATGTCCTCAATACTAAAAATTTAAAGTACAGAGTACTAAAATGTACTTTGCCTAAAAAAAATTGCCATCATTTTGTGTGAAGGGAAGAGGTGATTTGGGCACTCTAAAGGTGGTGCAAGGCAGTAAAGATCCTTTCTCTATACTATTTGGAATTCACTGCAAGCTAGGTAAATGTAGTTATTTTACATGGTTCACGTATATGTGCATTGTGATCATGTTTGTGGCTATGTGATGGAAGCTTTAGTTTAGGGATTATGCTTGTGTAAATTCAATCCTTTGTTTAATTTCTAACAGTGTTATCAGAGCCCATAATCTTGTTTTTCCTAGCCTAAATGTGATCATTTAAATGTTAGAAACATGCTATGCGAAGTAAAATTGATTATGGTAGTTTTTAGCAACTCCAAAATTTTATGGAAAATGGCCATGAGGCCTATTTTGAGGCATTATATCTTCATGTACATGTGCCCTTTGGTTTTTTCTTTTTTTTCTTCCTTCCATTAGAATATAGGCATGTCTAGCTATCCTTTTGTACATATATTATTTGCATAATTTGGACTTAAAATGAGAAGATTATGGCCTCTCCAAGTTTGAGGAAAAAATTACAAAAATCAAGTTGAAGGTTGCCCTAGTTAAAGGTTGAAGATGACCTCTATCATTCAATCACAATCACATCGAAAATGAGGCTTGGTGCAAATATCACCTTAAAGACCTTGCTTTTCAAAATTGATCTCAACAAAATTGTTGTAGTCTCCATAAACCACCGACCGTAAGAAATTTGGCAATCCACTGTAGACGACAAGGCGATGCGTGGCCAATCGGCAAGCTATGCTTATGGGCCCAGGCCTGCCCAGGCTTGTACACGTTGAGCGTAGGCTGGTGCACGCATGCCATGGTCCGTACTTGTCTTGTGGCTCAGTGACGTGAACATTTCATTTGGCCGAACAAGTTGTCATTTTAACTAAAACAATACGTCGTTTTGGACAAGGGTAGAGTCTAAGAGCACTAAGGGCACGTGGTGGTGCGTGCGAGCTCTCCATGATGGATTTTTTTTCACGAGAAAAAGTGCAAATAAGATTCAAATTTTATTTTAAAATTATTGGTGGGACTAAATTAATTTTTTTTTGAAATAAAAAAAATTATATATATTGTTTAGAAAATATTTAGTGAAAATAATTCATAACATATTTTTAATTATCTTAAAATTTTGAAAATTACCTAGAAAATTTTGATTTATTTAACTGAAGTTTTTTCCCATAATATTTTTTAATTACATTGTTCATCATTTTTGTGTAAAATGATGTTGTGTGCCATTTTTATATAAAATGATATTTATAGATCTTATTAATATTTTTATTTTTCTGCATTTATTACAAAATTTATGTTATACAAATTGAGTGAATGAAATGATAAAAACCTATTAATCTGAAGACGGATCCTAATGATGAAATGCTTCATCTGGCAAACCATATTGTAAAGGTTACTGGATTTATACAGTAAATTATTTGGGAAGGTCTGTTATGTGATAACGAGAGATACAAAGTTTTATGGTCAACCCATTGCAGAGCATTTTTTGGGTTTATAAAAAGCTGTAGATTAAGTCTATTAGGCATTCTTATTTGAACAAATTTTTTTTAATAAAATTTAAAATAATATTTTTATTAAGAAAAATAGTTTTGACATCCTAGGCGCCGGCATATGTTTTGGGTGTGATCAGTGTGATTATTAGTTTTTGTTTTTTTTTTATTTTTGAAAATGAAAAAAAACACTGTTTTTTAGTTTTTTTTTTTTTTGTAAGTTTTTGTAAATATATTGTAAATGGTTTTATACATAAATAAGAAAAAACAATCCCAAGGAGAAAATGTATTAAAATTATGGTTATTAAAGTTTCCGAAATCTTTGTTTTCTGTTCTGTTTTACAAACGATTTCAAATAACTTAAGAAAATTGAAAACCAATTGGATTAACTGAGCATGTTTTTTTAATTCATAGAAAAAAAATTAAAAAAAAAAAAACCACAACGATCCCAAATACATCCTTAGTTTTTAATTTTTTTCTATTCTGATTTAGTTTCAATTTCCTATTCATTTAGGATTTTAATATATTTTCCTATTCTTGTTAGGATTTATTTTTTCTTGTTTTAATTAGGATTTAGATTATTTCTTTCTATTTATTTAGGAGTTCTATTTTGGATGTAACTAAATTTCCTAGTTTAGTTAGGATTTATATTTTTCTAATTAGTTTTGGAGTCTAATGTATATATAAACCCTAGAATTTATGTAATTAAGTTTAAGTTTTCATTTATTAAAATTCCAGTAAAATTATTTTTCTCTCAAATACTTTATGCGTTGTGATTGTGTTGTCTTTTGTAAAGCTTCATGCTGCATTAGATGGCATTAAAGCACTCGACAAAGCCATAGCACTTGAATGGCAAGTCAAATTGGTGGCATGTCGATTGAAAGGTGGCACTTCTGCTTGTTGTGACCGATTACAAACTAGGAGAGCAAGAGAAAGAAAGTAACCAATCCATACATGGTACATGATGAAGTACTTACTAGAATAGAATTGTCTACCTTTAGATTTTGAGGAGATTTTATTCTAGCTAAAATAAAGTTGTTAACAGGTGAATAATGGTTCTATAATGGAGGAGCCTATGCGTGAAAAGTCAGAACAAATGCGTCTCCTATGCCTAATCCAAACACCATAACCAACACTGACCTCCAAAACATGTCACTCCAGCTGAAGCACATGATGACTTGGATGACACATGCCCTATAACAAAAAAGGCCTACTTATTCTAGCCTTACCTAGCCTAAATATTGCCCTTGTCTCACAAGACCAAAGAGAAGGAAGATGCAGATACTAGGAGGAGAGGCAAGGAGCCTAAAGTAAAAGAGCCCCTTGCCAAGACAAGAAGTCAAGTTATACAATTCTAGACAATTAGGGATAAAAGAAGGCAAAAGAAGGGACCCCCTAGCAAAAAGCATAGAAAAAGTTGAAAAAAAACAAGTTTATAATCTCCTATTTTTCAACAAAGGAGTAAAAGATCCAAAAGAACTATAGACGCCAGTGTCAAGGTTGATGATGTGCAGTTTAGACTGAATTCCAGGGGAGAAAGGGTTAGGAATGAACATGTTTAATGACAACTTCACCATCAAGCAAAGACATACAAGGATAGGCTATCCTCTAAAGTTGATCATTTCTAACATGACTCACAATGATGGAATTATAAATCCTATGGATCATTTTATTAATTATTAAACTTTTATAGAGTTACAGATTGAATTTGATGCCCTTCTATGCAAAGTTTTCCCCACCATATTAATAGAAATAGCACAAACGTGGTTTAATAACCTAGAGGAAGCTAGTATATAATCCTTCCCAGAGTTGGCCATGAGATGTTCATAGGAAGGTTTATAGCTAGGTACTTAAATAGAGAAAGACCAACTACCTAGAGACCATAAAGCAGAGAAGGGATGAATCCCTGCAAGAATATATAACAAGGTCTAATTGCGAAGCCTTACAAAATAACAATTTTGGATGATACATTGGCCACAAGTGAGCAAGTTCTCTAAAGAAGAGAAGGGAAGAGAATCAATAAGAATGAATGAAGAAAGTGATAGAAATGACAACCTCAAACATGGGCACCATAAGAAGTTTGAGAAAAGTAATGAGGCCTTGGAAAGATATAGACTACAGTAGAGACCAAAAAAAAAAAAGGAATCACGAGTGCCATTAGCTCTTAACAATGCAACTAGTGCAGAGGTCTTGATGGTAGTTTAGGACAAGCAATACCTTAAATCATTGAATGAGATGAGGTATGATCCAAAGAAGAGGGACCTAAATAAATACAGCCGTTATCACAGCATCAACAGTCATAACACTAAAAACTACCATCAACTAATTATAGAGGTTGAAAGGTTGATAAAAAGGGGACACCTAAAGAATTTTATCATGAAAGTAGACCATCTGGAAAGGTCAAGTTGAAAATAAGGGGGAGAAAAAGACTTGCCTCTTAATGATGGATCAAGAGGGACTACCAACATGATCGTTATAAAAACTTAAACTTCGTAATTTTTTAATGAAAAATTAAATTAAAATAATTCAAAATCATCTTCATATTTTACAGCAGCACAACTATAAAAGAAAAAAAAAAGTAAATTTCACCTATAGTATTTGAACTTGGAGTGTTATAACTGTGTGATACCTAAACGTCACGACCCGATTTATGGACAGGACCGACATTAGAACTCGGGTCAGCATAAGACCCCCAAAGCCCGTAGTAAGCCTAAGTAGTCTATAACCCAACAAAGGGGCCCAAAATTCAAGGAAACAAATGGACAGATTCTAGCTATAAAATGGATAATCCAGCGGGGAGAAAGGATCACCCAACCTGTAACACAATAAAATCCACAATTTGGGGAGCTCAACTCACCCTCAAAAGCTATAATCATAACCAAAACCATAATGGAGAGCTCTGATCACCCTAAATCCAAAATCACATATGCATAATAAATTTGACAAGTTAGTTAACTAATGCAATCACTACGGAGTTCTAGATTTAAATCAGTTAATTAATACATTAGCAGTTGCAAATTTTTCTATGAAAAAGAAAGTAGGTTAATTTTTAAATAATATCCACTTGTCACCTAGAAAACAAATAATTAAACAGGAATGAGCGATCAACTCAGAGAATTTAGATATTGATTATGAATATAATTTTTATAGCTATCTACAACTAATACATCCCTAAGTTTGAAATACACACCGAACATATAAAATAAGTAAATCATCCAATGCTCACATAACAAGATAATTTGGAGCTACACACGCACCTAGTAAAGTATTTTTATACATAATTATGGGAGTTGATCCCCTATCCAGCTCTTTTATTCCAAGACTCGCCAGTAAGCTCAACTAAAGCTGTACTTTCACTTAAATCCAAATGCCAAGGCTAGTGAGATCAACTTAAAATCGTGCCTCACCCTGACTTTACCACAGACATAAAGATTGGATCCCATCGAGACAAGTTCAAACCCCGCCTACCTGTCCAGTCTATATCCATAATGTACTTTACACACACACACACACACACACACACACAGATAGCTCCAAATCCTCCTTAGGCAATAACTATAAATGATTAACAAGAAATAAATATGCAGCAACAAAGTACCCCTATATATTTAACTACTTATTCATATATGTTTATGTGGATGTATGAATATGTCAACGATAATTAAATAATAATATTGAAATTATAAATATAATCAATATCCAACTTACAAAGCAATCCAATGCCTACTTGTTCTGTTGAGAAGACAAAGATGGCTTTTGGATCACCTAATCAAATACTTTAAAAAACTATCAAGAATTGACCAACAATAATTTGTAAAGAGACAAAAAAACTCTTAGGTTCTTACCGGGAATTCGACAAAATTTCTCCTATACCTAAGACCTAATCTCCCTGCAAGAAGAGCACAACTTATATCTCAACGGTTCAAAGGCCTTTGGCCCACAATACAATGCATCCATCTGAGACCTACCAAAACAACCTTAACTAGTGTCATTATTCTGTTCCAGTTCAAGTGTTTTAATTTCACTATTGTTCAAAATTATCCAAATTAAATCTAAAAATTCTATAAATATTCTAGGTTCCTTATTAATTTTATATTAATATCACAATCGAAATTTATGCATTTCAATCATCCACAAATATTTTATTGGTTATGAGCTAAACTCAACTTAAGGCAAAAAGGCTCAATTTGTGTTCGGAGTTAACTATGCCAATTCTGATACCTAGAGTGCGTCTCAAGCGTCTGAAAATGATAGGAATGACTATAATATTGACCCACTTTCGAGGTGGGTCTTGGGGTCTGCGTGTCCAGATCAAAATTGCTATCCCAAGCATCGATGGAATTTGTAACACCTCTCACCCGACTACAGTGTAGCCGAGCAAGGCATGCAACAATCGGTGCCGGAGCACCATAACTTATCTTACTTTATTTTTTTCTAAATAATTTTGAATTCATTTAATTTAATATCAATTATTTTTCGACGGAGAAACCAGCGGAGTTTCCCCTATTTTATTATCGTTTGGCGTATTTCAATATTCACCTGTTTGAAATTCAACAATATTTCCAAAATAAAATCCTATCCATACTAATCATAATTATCTCATCAATCATTCTCATAATTTTCTCATATTTCAAATCTCATCCATACATTTCAATTTCATAATTATTTCCATACATTTCCATTCATACTCAATTCATATGTAAACATTCTCAAATTACATAAGCAAAAATTTCAAATTTCCTTAATTTACATAATTTACAAAATAATTACAAAATTTCATAATTTACATAATATATAAATTAATTACATATGAAAAAGCTAATTAATTAATTTACATCGCATTCCTATTAATTACCTGCTCATAATCTACATTATAATACAATATCTAGCATTTTATACAAAATACAAAATATGATCTATATGGGCCCTATCTACATGCATTGCTGAGGAGGTGACAAACTTTGACACTCTGCAGATCAAAACTCCCAAAATTCCCAATCAAACGTCCATTTGTTCTAGCTTCAGTACCTGCGCGAAGGAAACAATTCCATCGCGCTAAGCATTGCTGCTTAGTGGTGCAATAATATAACAAGGAAATAATATCCAAATAAAGATAGAAATAAAACATAATTCAAATAATTAAGATTTATTTATACTTCACATGCGGTTTCTAAAATTTAATATGTTTTATCCTAATTTAGTCTTCTTTGAAAGTGTTTATTTCGCCAATGTACAGTAATAATGTACAAAGAAAAATGATCTGAAAATAATAAATTTATGCTTATATTATTATATAAGTCACATTTGCAATATTTATTTATGTTATAATTTTCTTTGCTAATCTTTTAGCATTTTCTTTGTACTTGCTAGGTTGTCTCAGATTATTTCATAATAAGTAAATTTTGATATCGGTCCAGTTCATTTCGATTCTTTCTAATAAATAACTATTCTAATTTATTTTAGGTCATCTTACTCATTTATTTAATTTCTAATATTTTTTTTATTACTAATATTCTTAACTTATTTCAATAAATTTCACCGCCAAGTAACCTATGTGGTGACTAAATCGATAACGGGTCATTGGCACTGGACACCGTGGTGCCTTGGGCCGTCATACCATGGGACGCAGAACGTCAACCACGTATGCAGTCAGTATGGCTAAAAAGCCATGATATCACATAATCGGGCATAAAAGCCATGAATGTTGGCATAAAGCCATGAATGCGGGCATAAAGCCATGAATACGGGCACAAAGCCATGAATACAGGCATAAAGCCTTTTGCAGTACTGCTAAAACATGGCATGCCAAACTATCCAATCTGACACACATGTCTAGGCAATACAAGGGCACATAATATCATTAAATATTAATATATTGTGTTTTATGACTTCATTATTTCATGGTAAATTTCATAATTTGTATATTTATTATAATATTCATACATTCCTTACATCATTCTTATTGATCATAATTCACAACAATGGTGTTCATATACCATTGTACTCAAAACGTTCTTCCTTTCTCTTATAAAGAAAACTAATGTTCCATTCATATTTTCATGTGATTCATTTATTCATTACAATATTTATATGGATTCATAACTCATACAAGGTGTTATTATCTTATTTGTAATGGAAACATAAATCCTAATGTAAACCTCATCCCATTTATACTCAACAATCCATCTAGGTTAATGTCATTTCATATTCAAGTGGTATTACTTATGTTTTATTAGACCTACTAATAATGGGAATAAATCTTAACTATATACTCACATAACTTAAATGTTCATTAAGTCATTTAGGTGAATTACTATTCCTATTCCAAGTAATCCATGAATGTTTCATGGATTCCAAATTTCATACCTTAATTTCCTCTACCAATTTAGTTATTATACTTTGTGTCTTTGTATTACTATTCACATTACTATTCACTCAAATTGTTGACTTTTTAATACATAATAAATTTATTGAACCTAAGTTCTCCAAGATACCACATTTTGCATTCAAAATTTGTTGGTATTGGTTGCCAATACCATTTCCAAACTTAATGTTAACTGGGTAGAATTTTCAGTTTTCATGCTTTGTATTTTCTATTCCATTTGTCACTTTTGCAGTGGGAATTTGAAAAAATGTTCAACATAAAAGTTGTTCCTTATTTTGTCTAGTTGAATTTACTTTTTTGAATCACTCAATTTGGAGTTTTTTAGCTCAAGTTATGGCCTAAAAACCATGACTGGCCGGATTGGGCAGAACCCAAAATTCTGGGTAAAATTGTTTCTGCCAGATTTGGTAACTCGAGTTTGGTTGGCAATTTGACTAGGTTATGGTCATAATTTGGGTTAGGTTTCTTTATGAAAGTTGTTGGTCTATATCTAAACTTGTTGCTGGTAAAATTTCAGATCAATTGGAACTTGCTACATTGAGTTATGGGCAAATGACCAAATACTGTTCATTTAGTCATTTGCCCAGGCAGATTGCAGGTCACCCGGATTAGGGCAAACTTTTGGTCAAGTTGGTTTGGTTTTATGGGCATGGTTTCTTCACCAAAGTTGTGCCATTATGTGTCTAGTTTCACCTTCAATTTGCCTTATACCAATTGGAGTCACACAACCTCAGTTATAGGTCAAACAATACCCTGGACTCATAGGTTCAAATTTCCTGCATAAGAGAAGCACTCCCAATTTTCAATTTCACCCAACTTCCAAACTTCAATTCACATTTATAACACTTCTAATAGTCAATAATCAACCTCAATATCATCAAATTCAAGTCACAACACAAAATTTCATATTTGAGCAAACCCTAAATCAACCTGCATAAATTTTAAATTCCAAGAGAATTTCTAGCACTAACCTTATTCCTTAGCTTCACTCAACTTCAATTCAACCTTCTAACCAATCAAAAACTTGAACCTCCTTCTTGGTCCACCTTGGCTGTAATTCCTCTTGCCCCAAACTCAATTTCTTTTGGTTTTCTTGAGTGCTTTCTACTAATTAGACTTTAGTTTAGGGTGGGCTATAATTTTTCCAAGAAAAAATTTGGTTGAGACTTAGGGTTTCAAGCTTTGGATTTTGGGTTTTTAATGGAGAATTTTAGAGAAGAAGAGAAGAAGGCAAGTGACGGGAAGAAGAAGGGAAAAAATGCAGATTTTTGTTCAATAATTAACCTATATAATAATTAAATATTTAATGGCAATATGGTAAATAAGTAGAATGGCAAATTTGAAATTATTTTGAAGTTTATAATCATTATAATTTGACTTTTCAATAATTATTTTTTTAATTTTCATAATTTCAATTAATTAAATTAATTTAGCTTCATTAAATTAATAATCATCATTTTTTGTCAATATTGGACCCTCAAATTTAATTGACCAAATTTTGCTCTTACCGAGTTGTGGGTTTATCTTTCTTTCTTCTTTCTTTTACTCATTTTTAATTTAATT
The DNA here is from genome assembly GCF_030052815.1 of Hevea brasiliensis. Classification (NCBI taxonomy): domain Eukaryota; kingdom Viridiplantae; phylum Streptophyta; class Magnoliopsida; order Malpighiales; family Euphorbiaceae; genus Hevea; species Hevea brasiliensis. The sequence continues at coordinate 37,691,584 of NC_079498.1, read as the reverse complement.
TTCATCAATATTTGTTCCTATTTTATGTCATAATAATTATTTACTTAATTGGACAAGTTGGTCAAAAATCATCTCCGAAGACGAAATGACCAAAATGCCCTCCGTTTGGCTTAACAGACTAAAATTGTCTGTACGATTGAAAAATTTTTCTAAACCTTTTCTTGGCATTCTAATGCCATAAAACCCTCAATGACCCTTCTCTGGAGTCCCAAAAATTATTTTATGAATTTTCTCCCGGGTCTAGGGCTCCTAGTTGCGAGAACCGCAACTTCCCACTGGGTTACCCATCGCTAGGGCACCGGCTCATTTAACTTGGTTGTATTTTATTTCTAAAATTTTTCCTAAATTTTTCTTATTAATATTTGAGTTATTTATGACTCCTCACTCTAGTCTAATTATTTTTCTAGACATTCTAGCTGTCCGGACCAACACCGGTCACCGAAACAGTAGAATGTGCGGAATTGCTACAGTGAGGGTGTTACAACTCTTCCCCTCTAATTTAAATTTCGTCCTCGAAATTTACTGGGTGTAGGTATCTAAGATAATTCTTTTACCTTTCTATTGCTCCCTCTGTCTACTTCTTCTATATATATGGTACTATTTAGTCTTTTCAAATCTATCATTATACACTTAGGCATATCAGAAGGGAAGGATACTTTACCTTAAATTCACATTTGGGGCTTCTTGCTCCTCTCCGGCTTGGGTGACATTTGGAAGTGGTGTTACTGTTGTACTTGGTCTTTCCATGACCTCTGTCTTGGTTCGTGGTAAATTCCTCTTAGGACAATCTTTCAGACGATGGTCTATGGCCCCACATTTATAACAGGCTCCAGTCAATCCCCTACATTCACCTTTATGCCACTTGTTACAATGGCCACATTTTCTTGCTAGTCCTGTCGCACTCACTACTAGTGTTTCTGGTTGATCTCTTCTGGGTATAGGCCTGGGCCTAGATCTCCTACTTTGATCATATGTCTGACTTAACTGTTCTTTCGGCCTCTTATTACTCGACTGTCCAAATTTCCTCTTTTGCTGATCACCACTCCTCTTTTGTTCCTCTTCATGAACACAGCTAATATATTTCTTTCTAAACTCTATCATAAAGAATTCCCAAGTTATGTCACCTGGTGGCACTACGTTGGTTACGACATCCCACCACCGATATGCAGCTTCTTGTAATAATGAAACTGCACACTCCAAACTCTGTTTTGGTGTGCAATGGAGCTGCTGCAGGACTCTTTCAGTCCTTTCTAACCAATACTCAGCCGCTGAAGAATCGTCTTCCTTTCTACCATTGAAATCTATAGCTGCATACTTCCTAATTTTTCCTAGAGGTGATTTCTGCTGAGGCAGTGGTGGAATAACCCCAGTCATCTGTCGAAAGAATCCAGTCATCTGCTCAAACAAGGCCTGTTGGGGTTGTATAGGTACCTCTTGCACTGGTGGAGCAGGATCTCCCCGATTTCCAATATCACTCCCAGTCGGGATACGACTTACTACTTCTTCTTCTACTGCCCTCTGCGATTCTGAGTCCATACCTTAACCTAAAATAACCAAGAAAATAGATCTGTATTAGTGTCACCTCAACTCATATGAATGCAATGCATGTTATGCACACAATCTTATTCTATCTATCTATGCCTAGGAACGCCTAAACCGTGCTCTAATACCAATAAATATAACACCCCTCACCCGACTACAGTGTAGCCGAGCAAGGCATGCTACAATCGGTGCCGGAGCACCCTAACTTATCTTACTTTATTTTTTTCTAAATAATTTTGAATTTATTTAATTTAATATCAATTATTTTTCGACGGAGAAACCAGCGGAGTTTCCCCTATTTTATTATCGTTTGACGTATTTCAATATTCACCTGTTTGAAATTCAATAATATTTCCAAAATAAAATCCTATCCATACTAATCATAATTATCTCATCAATCATTCTCATAATTTTCTCATATTTCAAATCTCATCCATACATTTCACTTTCATAATCATTTCCATACATTTCCATTCATACTCAATTCATATGTAAACATTCTCAAATTACATAAGCAAAAATTTCAAATTTCCTTAATTTACATAATTTACAAAATAATTACAAAATTTCATAATTTACATAATATATAAATTAATTACATATGAAAAAGCTAATTAATTAATTTACATCGCATTCCTATTAAATACTTGTTCATAATCTACATTATAATACAATATCTAGCATTTTATACAAAATACAAAATATGATCTATATGGGCCCTATCTACATGCATTGCTGAGGAGGTGACAAACTTTGACACTCTGCAGATCAAAACTCCCAAAATTCCCAGTCAAACGTCCATTTGTTCTAGCTTCAGTACCTGCGCGAAGGAAACAATTCCATCGCGCTAAGCATTGCTGCTTAGTGGTTCAATAATATAACAAGGAAATAATATACAAATAAAGATAGAAATAAAACATAATTCAAATAATTAAGATTTATTTATACTTCACATGCGGTTTCTAAGATTTAATATGTTTTATCCTAATTTAGTCTTCTTTGAAAGTGTTTATTTCGCCAATGTACAGTAATAATGTACAAAGAAAAATGATCTGAAAATAATAAATTTATGCTTATATTATTATATAAGTCACATTTGCAATATTTATTTATGTTATAATTTTCTTTGCTAATCTTTTAGCATTTTCTTTGTACTTGCTAGGTTGTCTCAGATTATTTCATAATAAGTAAATTTTGATATCGGTCCAGTTCATTTCGATTCTTTCTAATAAATAACTATTCTAATTTATTTTAGGTCATCTTACTCATTTATTTAATTTCTAATATTTTTTTTATTACTAATATTCTTAACTTATTTCAATAAATTTCACTGCCCAAGTAACCTATGACAGGCTGACTAAACTGGATAACGGGTCATTGGCACTGGACACCGTGGTGCCTCGGGCCGTCATACCATGGGACGCAGAACGTCAACCACGTATACAGTCAGTATGGCTAAAAAGCCATGATATCACATAATCGGGCATAAAAACCATGAATGTTGGCATAAAGCCATGAATGCGGGCATAAAGCCATGAATACGGGCACAAAGCCTTGCAGTACTGCTAAAACAATACCTTATTGGCATGCCAAACTATCCAATCTGACACACATGTCTAGGCAATACAAGGGCACATAATATCATTAAATATTAATATATTGTGTTTTATGACTTCATTATTTCATGGTAAATTTCATAATTTGTACATTTATCATAATATTCATACATTTCTTACATCATTCATATTGATCATAATTCACAACAATGGTGTTCATATACCATTGTACTCAAAACGTTCTTCCTTTCTCTTATAAAGAAAACTAATGTTCCATTCATATTTTCATGTGATTCATTTATTCATTACAATATTTATATGGATTCATAACTCATACAAGGTGTTATTATCTTATTTGTAATGGAAACATAAATCCTAATGTAAACCTCATCCCATTTATACTCAACAATCCATCTAGGTTAATGTCATTTCATATTCAAGTGGTATTACTTATGTTTTATTAGACCTACTAATAATGGGAATAAATCTTAACTATATACTCATATAACTTAAATGTTCATTAAGTCATTTAGGTGAATTACTATTCCTATTCCAAGTAATCCATGAATGTTTCATGGATTCCAAATTTCATACCTTAATTTCCTCTACCAATTTAGTTATTATACTTTGTGTCTTTGTATTACTATTCACATTACTATTCACTCAAATTGTTGATTTTTTAATACATAATAAATTTATTGAACCTAAGTTCTCCAAGATACCACATTTTGCATTCAAAATTTGTTGGTATTGGTTGCCAATACCATTTCCAAACTTAATGTTAATTGGGCAGAATTTTCAGTTTTCATGCTTTATCTTTACTGTTCCATTTGTCACTTTTGAAGTGGGAATTTGGAAAAATGTTCAACATGAAAGTTGTTCCTTATTTTGTCTAGTTGAATTTCCTTTTTTGAATCACTCCATTTGGAGTTTTGTACCTCAAGTTATGGCCTAATAACCATGACTGGCCGGATTGGGCAGAACCCAAAATTCTGGGTAAAATTGTTTCTGCCAGATTTGGTAACTCGAGTTTGGTTGGCAATTTGACTAGGTTATGGTCATAATTTGGGTCAGGTTTCTTCATGAAAATTGTTGGTCTATATCTAAACTTGTTGCTGGTAAAATTTCAGGTCAATTGGACCTTGCTACATTGAGTTATGGCCAAATGACCAAATACTATTCATTTGGTCATTTTGCCCAGGCAGATTGCAGGTCACCCGGATTAGGGCAAACTTTTGGTCAAGTTGTTTTGTTTTTCTGGTCATGGTTTCTTCACCAAAGTTGTGCCATTATGTGTCTAGTTTCACCTCCAATTGGCCTTATACCAATTGGAGTCACACAACCTCAGTTATAGGTCAAACAATACCCTGGACTCATAGGTCCAAATTTCCTGCATAAGAGAAGCACTCCCAATTTTCAATTTCACCCAACTTCCAAACTTCAATTCACATTTATAACACTTCTAATAGTCAATAATCAACCTCAACATCATCAAATTCAAGTCACAACACAAAATTCCATATTTGAGCAAACCCTAAATCAACCTGCATAAATTTTAAATTCCAAGAGAATTTCTAGCACTAACCTTATTCCTTAGCTTCACTCAACTTCAATTCAACCTTCTAACCAATCAAAAACTTGAAGCTCCTTCTTGGTCCACCTTGGCTGTAATTCCTCTTGCCCCAAACTCAATTTCTTTTGGTTTTCTTGAGTGCTTTCTACTAATTAGACTTTAGTTTAGGGTGGGCTATAATTTTTCCAAGAAAAAAATTTGGTTGAGACTTAGGGTTTCAAGCTTTGGATTTTGGGTTTTTAATGGAGAATTTTAGAGAAGAAGAGAAGAAGGCAAGTGACGGGAAGAAGAAGGGAAAAAATGCAGATTTTTGTTCAATAATTAACCTATATAATAATTAAATATTTAATAGCAATATGGTAAATAAGTAGAATGGCAAATTTGAAATTATTTTGAAGTTTATAATCATTATAATTTGACTTTTCAATAATTATTTTTTTAATTTTCATAATTTCAATTAATTAAATTAATTTAGCTTCATTAAATTAATAATCATCATTTTTGGTCAATATTGGACCCTCAAATTTAATTGACCAAATTTTGCTCTTACCGAGTTGTCGGTTTATCTTTCTTTCTTCTTTCTTTTACTCAATTTTAATTTAATTTTCATCAATATTTATTCCTATTTTATGTCATAATAATTATTTACTTAATTGGACAAGTTGGTTAAAATTTATTTCCGAAGACAAAATGACCAAAATGCCCTCCGTTTGGCTTAATAGACTAAAATTGTCTGTACCGATTGAAAAAATTTTCTAAACCTTTTCTTGGCATTCTAATGCCATAAAACCCTCAATGACCCTTCTCTGAAGTCCCAAAAATTATTTTATGAATTTTCTCCCGCGTCTAGGGCTCCTAGTTGCGAGAACCGCAACTTCCCACTGGGTTACCTATCGCTAGGGCACCGGCTCATTTAACTTGATTGTATTTTATTTCTAAAATTTTTCCTAAATTTTTCTTATTAATATTTGAGTTATTTATGACTCCTCACTCTAGTCTAATTATTTTTCTAGACGTTCTAGCTGTCCGGACCGACACCGGTCACCGAAACAGTAGAATGTGCGGAATTGCTACAGTGAGGGTGTTACAGAATTTCTCCAAAATGAAAGTATCTACATGAAATCCATAGCACCAGGAGTTAGAATATAATTTTTATTTAATAAAAAGACAATCTTAAAGACCCAAAATCTCACTAACAAACTCGTGGGACTCAAAAATTTTTCAATGTAAAAAAATTCTCGAATTAGTATCATTTTGAAGCTCTTCAAGTGTACAAACACTGGTATACTCAAATTTTTGAGAAAAATTCCAGTTTGAAGAAATTTTTCTGAAAGTAAAAATGGGCTAAAACTTTCGAAGCTTGATTTGTACAAATCGGGAAAGGATACCATGCAAGTTTTATATCTATGTGATGCCTATGAGGAGAGAAGCATTTTGAAACCAAGAATGTTGAAAATGGTGGCCAAACGACAAAGAAACGATTGAGAAACCAAATTTTGCTTTTATGTGTGTGGGATAATTTTTCGACCAATAGCTCACTGGAAAAGGTGCGCTTGCGATAGGAAGGTGTTGTCGGGGGTGGCAGATGGTGGGAACAGGTGGCTCGCTGGAGGGGAAAGGGAGAAGGAAGGAGGAAAGGGGAAGAAAAGAAAAGGAAAAGAAAAGAAAAGAGAGAACATGAGAGAGGGTGGGGATGGGTCTGTGTAACTTTGAATTTTTTGTTTTGTTTTTTTTCTTTATCTTAAAAAAAATTACTAATTGATCCTTAAACTATCAAGGATTCTTCCATTAAGTCCAACATTTTTCAATTAGATCCACTTCTATTAAAACTCTTTTCAAGCATGTTTCAAATAATAATAATAATAATAATAATAATAATAATAATAATAATAATAATAATAATAATTTAATTAATTATTTTTTTTTGGGTTATTACAATCTTCCTCTATTCATCCTCGAATTTTAAAACAGGGCAAAGAAGTTAACCAACTATAAATTATACAGGCTGAGTTTCATGTGCTAAACAGGTAAGGGTACTTATTCCGCATGCCTCCCTCTAATTCCCAGGTACATTCTTCTGCAGACTGGCTTCACCACAAAACGTTAACCAATAGAATAATTTTTGAAAGAAGTTGTTACATTTGATGATCTACTATAGCTACCGGTTGCCCTTCATAAGTTAAGTTCTCATTTACCTCAATGATGTATGGCTATAGCACATGAGAAGGGTCGGAGATGTATTTTCTTAACATAAAAATGTGAAACACTAGATGAATATGTGAAAAGTTTGGTGGCACCTCCAAACAATAAGCAACTGTTCCAACTCTGTCTGTTATCTTAAACGGTCCTACATACTGAGGTGCCAACTTGTCTTTCTTCCTAAATCTCATAACCTCTTTCATTGGTGACATCTTAAGGAACACATAATCACCCACTGCAAACTTTATATCTCTTCTCCTCTAATCTGCTTAACTTTTTTGCCTACTAAAAGCTATCTTAAGGCATTCCTGAATCAAAGGAACCATTTCTGTACCATACCAAATCCATATCATGTACTCTTGCTTCACCCACTTCTGTCTAACACAAAAGGGACCTACACTTCTTGCCATACAAGGCCTTATGTGGTGCCATGCCAATGCTAAAATAATAGTTGTTATTATAGGCAAATTCTACTAATGGAAACCGATCATCCTATTGACCTCCAAAATTTATGACACACATATGAAGCATATCTTCTAGTGTTTGTATAGTCCTCTCGGACTGCCCATCAGTTTGTAGTGGAAAGCTATACTAAATTTTAACTGGTGCCAAGTGCCTCATGTAGCTTCCTCCGAAATCGAGAAGTGAACTGGGGCCCTCTATTAGATATTATGGAAGTGGAAACTCCGTGCAACCTAACTATCTCCCAAGCATACAACCTTGCATACTGTGTAACTAAAAAAGCAGTTCTTAATGGTAAAAAGCTAACCAACTTGGCAAATGATCCATAACTACCCATATGGAATCATATCCTCTAATAGTATGAGACAAACCAGTCACAAAGTCCGTAGTGATCATTTCCCATTTCCATTCAGGAATGGGAATCTCCTAAAGCTTCCCTTACGGCCTTGGATGCTCAAACTTCACCTTTTGACAAGTCAAGCATTTGTACACAAAGTCTATTACATCCTTCTTCATGCCATTCCACCCGTACCTGTCCTTCACATTATGGTACATTTTTGTAGACCTAGATGAACACTATAAGGCATGTAGTGTGCCTCATGCATGATCTCATTTTTCAAGTTGTCTACATCAGGCACACATACCCGATAGTGCCGCATAAGAGTACCATCTCCATCAAACCTGAATTCACACTCCTCTCCTTGCTACATCATTTCTATAATCTGCATTAACCATGGGTCCCAATGCTGAGAAACTCTAATTCTATCTCTAAAATCTAGCCGCACTCTAAAGTGTGCTAAAAATGCCTTTGAAATAGATATATTTAGTAGTAAACCCTTATCTAATAACTCATGCAATTCCTGCATAGTAGTCTTCTTTCTATTGTGATGTGAGCTAGGCTACTCAAAGACTTCTACTCAAAGTATCTGCCACCACATTGGCCTTTCTAGGGTGATATTAGATGGTATAATCACAGTCCTTCAAGAGTTCCATCCACCTCCACTACCTTAAATTTAGATCTCTTTGCTAAAAGATATATTTTAAACTTTTATAGTCAGTTTATATCTCACATATTTCTCCATAAAGGTAGTGCCTCCAAATTTTTAGTGTAAAGACTACAGCTGCTATTTCAAGATCATGGGTGCAGTAATTTTGCTCATGCCTCTTCAACTATCGAGATCATAAGCCATTGAACCCTGTGATCCCATCTACTGATCCCTAAACATCGGACACTCTCTAGCAAAGTGACCCTGCTAGCCACATCTGAAACAACGCCAGTAATCAATGGACAGTGTCCTAAGTCTACTCTCCCAAACTGAGGACAAGGTGTAAAAGATGATCCTAACCTAGATCCCAAACTGCTGTATCTTGAACTCGGACCACTACTAGAGTTATAACCTATTCTAAACACCCTTTGCCAAGGGTAGAGGGAGGGGGAACTAAGGGGAGCCTTGGCCCCCCCCAACCCTTTTAAATTTTCCCTGTACATACATATATATATATATATATATATATATATATAGAGAGAGAGAGAGAGAGAGAGAGAGAGAGAGAGAGAGAGAGAGAGAGAGAAAGAAATTAATTTATTTTGGGCAAAATTATTTTATTTTAGCTATTAGGCTTAGTAATGTAAAGTATTGAAATTATTTATTTTTATTATATATTCAAAAATTTTCTAATGTATTAGCGCCCTTGAAAAAAATTATAACTTAATTATACTCTATTATAGTATTTTTGAATATACAATATTAACCCTTCAAAATATACAGTAAATAAGAAATATATAGAGAATAAGTGTAATTAAATAATGTATTAAATCAATAATATTAACCCCCTCAAAAATAATTTTATGGCTCCGCCCTTGCCCTTTGCCTATGTTTAAAGACTCCTTTCTTATTACCCTAAACTTAACACCAAAATTACTCTAACTTATTCCTCCACTAGCACCCAACTACCAAGTACCAAATGACTCTTTTGCTTTACTCTTCTTAGATCTACTATTATCATCGTCCATTCAGCTCATTTTAATTTCGCGTTCCTAGTCCACCACCACATCAAAGGGTTGATCTGCTAATATAGCTAGATTGGTATATTTTTAATCCAATCCCTTTAAAAACTTTTTGACCTTTATTGCCTCAGTAGCCATAGCTAATGGGGCATATCTATTTAAGTCTAAAAACACAGTTGCATAATCATTAATCAATCTTCCATTTTGCTTTGTTGCCTTGATGGCCCACTGCCATTGATCTTAGAAGCTTTTTGGAACAAACCTATTAATGAATAATTGTAACACCCCTATTTGCATAGCCTAGTATATTTTACTGTTCCGATGACTGATGTTGGTCTGGATAATTAAGGGGATTAGAACCACATCTGAGACACCTAGATAAGCCCAAAATGAAAATAATTAGTAACCACCTGATAGGTAAGTATAAATAAGAAAAATAGAACATAAAAGGTTAAATGAGCTGGGAGTCACAGCGATGGCCATCATAACCCGAATTCTGAATCGAAAAATGTGACACTGCGGTTCTTAGGACTATTACGAACACAGTGAAAAAGAGAAAATCATAGAAAAGAATTGTTAAGTAGGTCAAATAATTAGGTCAGAGATCTAGAAGAAATATCGAATAACTTGTAAACCGGATTGAATCAGCGATGGGCAATTTGGTCAATTTACCCCTAGAGCTAACTCCTAACCTAACTGTCCAATAAAATCAGAGAAACAAAAATTTCAGAGCTGAGAAATTAATTAAAGAACCAAGGAAAAATAAATGGAAAAGAAAAAGAAAAGAAAAGCCTTTAATGACATCATGCCTACCTCATATTATGACATCATAAGTCCAATTTAATTTTTCCTACACATTTTGACCAAGTCAAGATCTATTATTAAAGATAAAATATGAAAATGAAAAAAAAATAGTAATAAAAGTCAAATTTATCTTCTTCCCATTTTGTTTGTCGTCTCTCTCTCCCAAATTCTCTCTCAAACCTCCATTATCACCCCAAACTCCAAGCTTGAAATTGTTTCCTCTCTCCATATATCTTTCCCTAAACTAGTAGAAAACCTTAATATAAGTCATTATTTGGAGAGTGGACGGAAGAAAGACAAGAAAGAGAAGAAAGGAAGAAAGAATTTCAAGCCTTGAAAAGCATCACATAAGGTTAGTGAGGTTCTTCCCATACCTCTCTTTACATGCATGCTTAAGCACTTTAAATAAGTTAAAAATTGTGTAAAATAAGATAAACATGGCATGTTAGGGAACTAGGGTAAATTCGGCAGCCATGGGATTTGAGTGGGGATGATATATTTAGTTTAATAGATGATGTATATAAGTGCAATGGAGATAATAAGTGTGATTGGAATACCTTAATTTTATTAATTGTGTTCATGGTGAAATTAGGGTTCTTAACCTCTTGAAAAATTGGAAAATTTTGAGGAAATGATCAATTGATGCAATTGACCTTAATTGAGGTGAGAAATGGTCAATTGGGACCATTTGTGATGTATTTGAATTGATAGAATGAGATTACAATTCGGATTGGTTAGGGTCACTATTCTAGCAGCTTGACCTAGGTCCCTTTCAGGGATCAAAACTGAAAATTTACCAACCCAATTGGTGTGAGGCCAATTGGGAATGAAAATAGACACATAATGGCACAGTTTTCATTTAGGAATCGTGCCTAGAAAATGACCATAACATAGTGAACAATTAGGTCAAACCCGGGTGTAGTGCACTGCCACTGTACCAAAATGACTAAATGAACAGTGTTTGTTCATTTGGCCATAACTTGGGCTATACAAGTCCAAATGACCTGATTTTTGTGGCATTGGAAAGGTATGACATAGCACTATAACTTTCATGGAGAACACCAAACCAAATTCTACCTATAACCCAGTCATTTTGCCACCCAAAATTAGTGATCCAAAACTGCCAGAACCAAATTAGGTGCCCAGAAATCTGGGTTAGACCAATCCGGCTAGCCATGTTCAAATGGCCATATCCTGGGCTACAAAACTCCAAATGGAGTGATTCAAAAAGGAAATTAAAGATAAGACAGTAAGGAACAAGTTTTATGAGGAATATTTTGTAAAATTCTAATAGCAACTTGACCAATGGAACAGTGCAAAACAAGACACTAAAACTGAAAATTTGGAAATGCACTTAGGAGACCTAAAATTTGAAGAAACAATCAAAATCAACAAATTAAGCAACCAAAACGTGGTATGTGGGTGAAATTGAAATTTTCATACTTATTAAGCATGAGAAAGTCAATAATTTGACTTGAATAGTGCCATAAATAGTAACCCCGAAATACAAATTTTAAAGAATGTTAGTTTAAACATATTAGGACTAGAATTAAGTATACATGAATTTAATTATTGGATTTATTATGAGATAAAATACTGAAATACTGTAAATGGTGTATTTCAGCTGAAAAGACCTAAAAGGGACAAAGGACTGAGTCAAGGCCTAGAGGTGACTCACATCAGGTCTGTGCACAGTAATTTTTGTTTAAATATATGATTATTGAAAATTTGATTTTTTTGAGTTAATTATGAATTGTGTTGCCATTTATGATTGTGAATATGACTTTTGAAATTGACTAGATTTCTCATTAATTATTTGAATAAATTGTTTTGAATTGATTTTGTATTCATACTTAGCATGACAATATCACATTATTCCTCCTCCATTTATGGGGTTGAGATCATTTATTTTCCTCCCTCTCTGGCTTGCCAATTGAGGTTGAGATCGGATGAGTACTTATTAGCTAGCTAGCCACCTCCCTCATTGATTTCGATTAGTGAGGTTGTAGATTGCTTTGTCGTAGTGCACAACATGGCATTGATCGAAAATTTTGTGTCATCACTTAAGTTATGTATAAATTGGCAATACTGTATTTATTAAATTGTTTGACCAAAACGGCGCTATAATGAGCTTTGAAAAATTGTGAAATGTGATTGTAAAATTTTTGAATTGTGAATTGTTCATAAATGTTTTATATTACACATTTTATATATTATTGTGCACCACTGAGTATTTTTATACTCAGCGATAGCTCCTTTTGCTATCGCAGATAGAGGAAAGGAAAAAGCAGCAGAGTGAGCTGCTGATTAGGGAGACTACCTAGAGACTTTTATACGGGTATTTGATTATATCCTTATAATTTCTTGATGTAAATAATTTTGTAGTCATATGTACTTTTGTAACTAAGCAGTTGTACAGTTAATATGTACTACTATTGTCTTTTGGATTTTTAAGTCTGTAAATCTAACTACAAATGTAAGTTTCTTATTTTGAATGCATTATGCATAGCTTAATTTGAACTATTTGAGATAAAATTTTATTTTGAATTGTGGAGAATGATGAAAATTGTGTTGATTTGAGTTTTGGTGGTTGAATTGGTGACGTGTATTATTATTAGGAGTGTTTTTCTATAAGAAAAATTTTTTGTTTTTCTCAATTACTGCCTGCACTCTGTCGAAATTTTTTCAGAATTTGCGAAAAAATAAAATGGACAACAATTTTAACTAGCTTTTAATCTTCAATTAAATGTTTTTAGTTCCTACAAAAAATGCTCACCACTTCCAAAAAGTGAGAAAATGGTTTCAAAATCCCTTGTAGTGTACTTAATAAGTTATCGGTAGGTGAAATTCGGTAGTTCATTAGGTATTCTACGGGATCATGTTATGCCTTACAGAGGGGTAAGGTGTGACAATAACTCCATAAACTGAGCCCACATCAAACCCTTAATCCTGGGAGGATATAATTAGTCATCCACTGCCTTAGCACAGGTCCCAAAATATGTTGTATACATTCTATCAAGTGTCTATCAGACAATTGCAGCTCCACACCGGCCTGCTTGACTATATCCAGAAACCTATAAGCGTCTCCAATATCATCATATTCCCTAATCACTAGCTATTTAAAATTAATTATCTATTTATACGATTCTACCCTTTGCACTAGCTGTAATTGTGGAGGGTTTTCCATATACTACGCCATCATTTTTGTTGTCCACTGTAATCCTATAATGGTAGTGGTCATAGGATTTGTAGGATCCTGTGCCATATGGGATTATGGTTGTGGCTGTGGTTGCTCTTCAGCTTGAGCAGTTTTAGGCCTCCATGTCATGCTATAGCAGTTGGCACTTCATTTTGCACAGATGCTTCATCTTCAGAAACTGGCTACTGTGCCACAGCACGCGTCCTGCCTTTATGTATCACTTCCTAAAATCGATACTGCATTAGCAAGAAAATCATAAGAATTTAAAATTTAAGCATAGACAACTAAAACATATAATAGAATATAATGCAAAATTCTAGAGGTGATGACAACAAAACAAAGACAAATGACAATCCTATACTCTACATGTGACACCCTAGCTACACCTCCCAAGACTCTAGAGTTTTATACTCGATACTATCTTTGTCATGACCTAATTTCTAGGCCAAACCAGTACTAGAACTTGGGTTAGCATAAAACCCCTAAAGCCCATAGTAAGCCTAAATAGTTTACAACCTAACAATGGAGCCTAAAAATTAAAGAAATAAACAAACAGAGTTCGGCCATAAAATAGACAATCCAACGGGGAGGAAGGCTCACTTGACCTATAACACAATAAATCCATAATTTGGGAAGCTCAGCTCACCCTCAAAAGCCATAATCATAACCAAAACCATGATGAGGAGCTCCGCTCACCCTAAATTGAAGGTCACACATGCATAATAAGTTTAACAAGTTAGTTTTTACATCATAAGGAAGAACTAATACAATCACTATGGAGTTCTAGATTTAATAAGCTAAATAATGTTTAATACATTAACAGTTGCAAATCTCCCTACTAGAAAGAAAGCAAGTTAATTTTTAAATAACATCCACCTGTCACCTTGAAAATAAATAATTGAATAGGGATAAGCGTTCAACTCAAAAAGTTTAGATATTAATTATAAATACAATTTCTATAGCTATCTATAACTAATGTATCCCTAAGTATGAAATGCACACTGAACATATACAATAAGTAAATCATCCAATACTCGCATAAGAAGATAATTTGGAGCTACACACGCACCCAGTAAAGTATTTTAATACATAACTGTGAGAGTTGATCTCCTATCCAGCTCTCTTAATCCAAGACCCACCAGCAAGCTCAACTCAAATCGAACTTTCGCTTAAATCTAAGTGTAGGGGCCTACGAGATCAACTCAAAGCTGTGACTCACTTCAACTTTACCACATCTATAAGGATCAGGTCCTAGTGAGACAAGCTTAATGAAGGAACGGAAGCGTGAAAAACACAAGTTTATACCATTGAATTCAAAAATTTTCACCTAGGGTCACATGCATTATGCAAGATTTATTTTTATCTATTTGATTTCAATGATAAACAACATATTAAAACTCATTTAATATGTTTTTGGATCTGTATTTTCCATTTAAGATTTTAAAATTAATCAGATTAATTTTAGAACCCTAGATTAAATCAAGAACGATTACACTAACCTCTTGATGTACTGCAGCGTGTCTGCGCCTTTGAGATTCATCTTCAGGACACCAGATGTTGTCCCTCTAGCTTGTCCACACCAAGAACACCTATGGTAGCCCTTGAACAGCTTCTAAAGCTTTTTCTATTAATTAGAAATTCAAGTTCTGCCTTTTAAGAGATTAGAGATGTAAACAGGACACTAGAAATAATTTCTAGTGTTCTTAATTCAAGAGATTGATGGCTAATCTCTTTGAATTGATGAGAGATGAAGAAGAATAGAGAGAGGGCTGCAAAATGGCGTGACAAAGGAGTGTGGCTGTTGGTTGTATTTTATTTTCTCATAACAACACTTAAATAGCTAGGTTAACACATTAAACCCTTCCCACATGTCACCCTTTGATTAGCTCTAGGTTTAAGTGACCCAATCACATTGTGCCAAGTGTCAAACCTATATTTAATCTTGATTTTAATCATCTTACATGATTAAAAAATATTTGGCAAGCTTATGTGTTATGCCATGTGTCACCATCTCATGCCCCTGTGTCTTAATTTTGAGTTCTTAACAAAAAATAATTATTTTTCTTCTTCTAATTAATTTATATCAAATATAAATTAATTAATTAATTAATCTCTATTAATTAATTTCTCAATAATTAAATTCATATTTAAACACTTCAAATATAAATTTAACTTATACTATAGATCCAATAATCTAGATTTGGTTTCAAGTCATGCTAGGGACTTTGCAATCTAATTGCAAACCAAACCTATTTAACTAATCAATTAAACTCTTTAATTAATTAATTAAATCATATTTAATTAAGTGATAACTTGTTTATGTGTGTGACTTACTAGGCTCATCACTAATTGGCAATGAGACATGATATCAACTCTTAATATCATCAGAACTCTTTCTTACCATAAATGATTTCTCTAAATCATTTTATGAACCTCATAGACCATGGTTAACACCTAGCATAGCATGCCATGGCCACCCAATTAGTAATAAGGTTTACCTTAAATGAACCTATAATCATATGTTATCATGCACTAGAATCTCTCTGTTACAAAATCCCAACTCAAGCTGGAGTCATGGTTTATGTCAAACTCCATTTGCTATGAATATTATGTTCTCTTTTAATTCCAGTTCTTGATTAAAAAGATTTTCTCATCAGAAACTCTTTTCTGAATAAATCTATCTGTCCTGGCCAGGAACTTGAAACATCAAGAACAATTAAATGAACATAGGATTTTATCTCTATTTACTTAGAGGAACAGATTCCATCTTGATCAACACCTACCTCCATATATAACTAGTAGGAGCTAACACATGCCCATATACCCATACACAGTACAAGTATGAAAGCAGTATCAAAGTCAAACTACCTATATACAAGATAACTGTGCTATCTCATGTCTAAAGATTATATGCACTGATATGATTTATCAATGGACCTTTTCTGTTACACATAAATATATTATGTAAACGGAAAAGTGGAAATGCCTTTTATTAATAAAAATATGTACAAGATACATACTAAATGATATGCTCTAGGGCATACTACTAACAATCTCCCACTAGCACTAGAGCCATTCATTACAATATCTTAAACCTATCTTCTCAAGATGTCGGTCTAACTGAGTTTGTGACATAGGCTTAGTGAATGGATCAGCTGGATTTTCAGCTGATGCTATTTTCTGCATGGCTACATCACCTCGCCCAACTATTTCTCTGATAATGTGGTAGCGCCTTTCTATGTATTTGGATTTACGGTGAGACCTTGGTTCCTTAGCTCAGATGATTGCTCCATTATTGTCACGATGTAGTGGAACTGGCGACTCAATGGAAGGAACTCTTGTAAGTTCTATCACGAACTTCTTTATCCAAACAACTTCCTTTGCGACATCGATGCAACAATATACTCGACCTCTGTAGTGGAATCTGCGATGCGTGCTCTGTTGGAACTCTTCCAACCGATGCACCTCCATTACAAATGAACACATATCCAGAGGTAGACTTTCTATCATCGATATCGATTGGAAATCGAATCGGTATAACCATCCAATTGCAAGTCTCACCTCCATAAATCAAGAATAAATCCTTAGTTCTTCTCAAGTACTTAAGGATATTCTTGTGACTATCGATGTTCCAAACCTGGATTGGATTGATACCTGCTAGTCAAACTAACAGCATATGCAATATCCGGCCTAGTACACAACATTGCATACATTAAACTTCCAATAGTCGAAGCATATGGAATCCTGGCCATCTTATCTCTTTCTTCAGGTGTCTTTGGAGACATCTCTTTAGAAAGATGGATACCATGTCTCACTGGTAACAATCCTCTCTTGGAATCAAGCATGTTAAACCTCTTTAACACCTTTTCAAAGTATAGACTTTGGGATAAACCAATTATTCTTTTCGCTCTATCTCTATAGATGCGAATCCCAAGAATATAGGTTGCCTCCCCTAAGTCTTTCATGGAGAATGTATTTGACAACCATACCTTTATAGTTGTCAACATACTTGTGTCATTACCCATCAACGAGATGTCATCCACATATAAGACAAGGAAAGTGATAGCACTGTCACTAACCTTCTTATATACACATGGCTCATCCTCATTTTTGATAAAACCAAAGGATTTAATGGCTTCATCAAAACGGATGTTCCAACTCCTCGAAGCTTGTTTCAACCCATAAATGGATCGCTTTAGCTTGCATACTTTGGAACCATCTTGGGATTCAAATCCCCTACGTTGTTCCATGAAAATGTTTTCTTCAATGTATCCATTGAGAAAAGGCTTTGACATCCATCCGCCAAATCTCATAATCATAGTATGCATTATTGCTAGTAAAATCCTAATTGATTTAAGCATGGCAACAGGCGAGAAAGTCTCCTCATAGTCGATTCTTTGCCTTTGGCGAAACCCTTTCGCTACTAGCCTTGCCTTATAGGTCTCTACCTTTCCATTTTGAAGAGTCTATATCTGATATAGCTTCTTCATAGGTAAGTGGATCATCTCCATGATCTACTTCTTCATGAGTAGACAACTCTTGTTCTTCTTCATGAAGAAAACCATATCTCACTAGTGGGTGAGATACCCTGGTTGTTCTACGAGGAACAGCTGTAGATGTTTCATCAACGGGTATTGGTTGACTAGATGAATCTATATCCATCTGATCTGTTGGTTGGTCAGAATTCTCCAATTCTAACTCTATTTGCCTTCCTTTGCCTCCTTCTTGAACAAACTGTTGTTCAAGAAATGTGGCATCTCTACTTATCACAACCTTTTGTGAAGTAGGCAAATAAAAATAATATCCAAAACTATCTTTTGGATATCCAACAAATCGACCTTTTACGATCCGGTCTCCAATTTATCGGTGTTCGCTTTTTAATATAAATTTGGACAACCCCAAATCTTAACATGCTTAAGACTTGGTTTTCTTCCATGCCATATCTCATAAGGTGTGGAAGAAAGCGATTTTGATGGAATCCTATTCGAATATACAAAGCTGATTCTAATGCAAATCCCCAAAAGAAGATTGGCATATCAGTATAGCTCATCATACTACGTACCATATCCAATAGGGTACGATTTCTCCTTTCAGATACACCATTCAGCTATGGCGTTCCTAGAGGAGTCAGCTGAGAAACAATGACATGCTCTCTCAAGTATTCATCAAATTCAGTACTCAAATATTCACCTCCACGATCTGATCGAAGAGCTTTAATATTCTTTCCTGTTTGATTTTCTACTTCAGATTTAAATTCTTTGAACTTTTCAAAAGATTCATGTTTGTATTTCATCAAATACAAATACCTAAACCTTGATTTATCATCAGTAAAGGTAATAAAATAATGAAAACCCCCTCTAGCCATTTCTTTAAATAGACCACATACATCACTATGTATTAGCTCCAAAATATTTTCAGCTCTTAGCCCTTGTCCAACAAAGGGTGATCTAGTCATTTTACCCTGAAGGCAAGATTCACAAGTTGGAGTAGGCTCAGAGCCCAATGAGGATAGAATCCCCATTTTCTTCAATTTTTTAATCCTATCTTCTGCAACATGACATAACCTTAAGTGCCAAATATATTTTGAACTTGAGTTGGTTTTCACCATGGCATTGCATTCTTTTAGATCACTTGCATTCAATTTGTGTTTGTCATTATTATCTAAATAATAAAGACTATTATTCATATAACCCGAACCAACATATTTATTTTTAAAATAAATATTGCAAACATCATTTGTGAACTGAAATTCATAGCCATTTCTAGTCAAACTAGATACATAAATGATGTTCTTAAAAGCATCAGGTACATATAAAATATTATCCAAACATAAAACATGTCCAAACATGTAAAAGAATTTAGATCCTATGGCTAAAGCTTCAACAGTTGAGCCATTGCCAATCCGGACTCTAATATCTTGAGAACGCAAGCTGCTACTGTTTGCTAGTTCCTGCATATCATTAGAAATGTGAGAACTGGCACCAGTATCTAAAACCCAAGCTGTAGATGAACTATGAATATCATCAAAATCTAAATAACAAGATATGGACATACCTTCCGAAGGTGTATCCTTCTTGTCCTTCAGAGAAGCAAGATACTCTGGGCAGTTCCTTTTCCAGTGCCCATCCTTTTGGCAGTGGAAACACTTTCCTTTGCCTCCATCAGCTTTAGTCTTCCTTTTCTGTTTAGCAATTTTCTTGGAAGGACCAGGAATCTGAGGTTTCTTTTTCCTATTGCCCTTCTTCTTGTTGGACTTTCCAGCAGAAGAAGATGCAACCAAAGCTACCTCTTTTCCTTTATTGCCTGGCATAATCTTTTGGGCAATAACCAGCATGTTGAGTAAACCAGCTAAGGTGCATTCCTGTTTAGTCATATGGAAATTTGTCACAAAATTCCCAAAAGACTCAGGAAGGGACTGAAGTATCAAATATGTCTGTAGTTGGAAATCCATGTTGAAGTCAAGATGTTCCAACTGCTCAATTAGCCAAATCATCTTGTGGACATGATCCCCAACATTCTGTCCCTCAGACATCCTCATACGGAATAGCTGTCTAGATATCTCATACCTAGCATTCCTGCTGTGCTCACCATACAACTCTTGCAGGTGAAGGAGGATCTCACTCGCACTCTGCATGTTCTCATGTTGCTTCTGTAACTCATTACTCATGGAAGCAAGCATGTAACACTTAGCTCTCATATCATGCTCCTTCCACTTGTCCAAAGTATCATGTTCCTCTTGTGTGGCCTTTGGAGGTAAGGGACCAGGAACATTTGAATCTAGAACATATCCTATATGTTCAAGGTTCAGGACAAGTTTCAAATTTCTTAGCCAATCGCATGATTAGGTCCTGTTAACCTATTGTGATCAAGTATGCTTGCAAGGATATTGGATGGTGGTGGTTGTTTTGTGCTCATTTTTATCAGAAAATTAACTGCAGAAAATAACCAGATTAATTAGTAAATGTATCATGTAATTAACCAAAATGATTATGTTATTTTAATCAAATTGGTCCTCCCACTAACTTAGCGAATCCTACACTTCCAAAGTAGGAAATGAAAATCCTAGTTGGGTGAATTTCTAGTGGGTGATTGAATTCTTATAATTCTATTGATCATCCTCAGGTACATCCATTATTGGAATTACAATAAACTATAAGTGAGCAACTCCTTGCCCATCACATCTCATGTGAGGTTCAATCCTTTTCCTAGCCCCTAATGCTCAAAATCTCAGGTACATCCATTATTGACTTATCTTGCATTAGTTAAGTTGATCCCATTGAGCTAGTAATTATGCAAATAATTTTAATGTCCTCAGGTACATCCAATATTGGCCACCAAACCATTTACATATTTACAACATCTCATGCTTAACAATTATTCTTAAGAAAATCTCTTAAATTAATTGCATCTCATGCAACTATTTAAAATTTCTTAAAATAATTGCCCCAATGGAGGGCCTATGTTATAATTACTTTAATTATAGCATTTCCAACTTAATCATTTCTTTGGAAGATTTTATGGTCATTCTAATTACTATTAAGGTCTCACTTTGCACATTATGCATTTAGCATGCATATATCATATAATTGCATACATTCCCATACATCTCATGCATTCATGGATAAGCAGTAAATATGGTATGATCATGGACTTTCTAAGGGATTCAATTCTGAGCCACCAAGAATTGAATCAGGGCATTCCTAGGTGCATTTCATTCATTCATTTTACAAGAGTTGCTGAATGAGTACATAATCAATACTTGATCTTGAATTCCTCCCACTGGTCCCACCAATGCTCTTGACCTCCTTGAACTTCTTGCAATCCAATATTACATAGTAATCCTTGGCATACCAAGGCGAATTTACAAGAACTTAAATAAATGAAATTACAATCCAAAAATTATTACAAACTTAATAATACATGCCCAAAATAAATTAAAATAAATTAATTAATTTTCAATCCCAAAGAAACATAAAAGAAATAAATCCAATCACATTGGTCTTTTACAGTCCATGATCATCCATCATGCATATCACTATTTAACAATTAAATAAAACATACATAAATTAAATTGAATATCTCATATTCAACTTAAAAATCCAGATTTGAATATGATTCAAATAAATTTAAAAATTCATATTTGAATCTCATTCAAACAAATTTAAAAATTCAAATTTGAATCACATTCAAACAACTTCAAAAATTCATATTTGAATCACATTCAAACATTTTTTTAAAAATCAGATTTGAATCACATTCAAACATTTTTTTAAAAATCAGATCTGAATTTTATTCAATCAATTTTAAAAAATCAGATTTAAATATGATTCAAACAACTTTAAAAATTCAGATTTGAATCACATTCAAACAACTTTTAAAATTCAGATTTGAATCACATTCAAACAATTTTTAAAATTCTGATTTGAATCATAATTTAATTGTGTGATTAAAAATCCTAATTAAACATTTTAATTATTCATATGATGAACCTTTCATCATGCAACAATTGCAGAATTTAATAACAACCATGCGCACCATGATCTTCCAAAGCCATGCGCACCATGTTGGAGTTCATCAAGCATGCCGCCACACCTCTTGATCCAACCAGCAATGGATCAATCATCTCATGATCAAATCACACAATTAAATCATATAGTAAACAATCTAAATGGCAAATATAGTGGCTCTGATACCAATTGAAGGAACGGAAGCGTGAAAAACACAAGTTTATACCATTGAATTCAAAAATTTTCACCTAGGGTCACATGCATCATGCAAGATTTATTTTTATCTATTTGATTTCAATGATAAACAACATATTAAAACTCTTTTAATATGTTTTTGGATCTGTATTTGCCATTTAAGATTTTAAAATTAATCAGATTAATTTTAGAACCCTAGATTAAATCAAGAACGATTACACTAACCTCTTGATGTACTGTAGCGTGTCTGCGCCTTTAAGATTCGTCTTCAGGACATCAGATGTTGTCCCTCTAGCTTGTCCACACCAAGAACACCTATGGCAGCCCTTGAACAGCTTCTAAAGCTTTTTCTATTAATTAGAAATTCAAGTTCTGCCTTTTAAGAGATTAGAGATGTAAACAGGACACTAGAAACAATTTCTAGTGTTCTTAATTCAAGAGATTGATGGCTAATCTCTTTGAATTGATGAGAGATGAAGAAGAATAGAGAGAGGGCAACAAAATGGCGTGACAAAGGAGTGTGGCTGCTGGTTGTATTTTATTTTCTCATAACAACACTTAAATAGCTAGGTTAACACATTAAACCCTTGCCACATGTCACCCTTTGATTAGCTCTAGGTTTAAGTGACCCAATCACATTGTGCCTAGTCAAACCTATATTTAATCTTGATTTTAATCATCTTACATGATTAAAAAACATTTGGCAAGCTTATGTGTTATGCCATGTGTCACCATCTCATGGTGCCACGTGTCACATTGCAAAATGACCAAAATGCCCCTATGTCTTAATTTTGAGTTCTTAACACAAAATAATTATTTTTCTTCTTCTAATCAATTTATATCAAATATAAATTAATTAATTAATCTCTATTAATTAATTTCTCAATAATTAAATTCATATTTAAACACTTCAAATATAAATTTAACTTATACTATACATCCAATAATCTAGATTTGGTTTCAAGTCATGCTAGGGACTTTGCAATCTAATTGCAAACCAAACCTATTTAATTAATCAATTAAACTCTTTAATTAATTAATTAAATCATATTTAATTAGGTGATAACTTGTGTATGTGTGTGACTTACTAGACTCATCACTAATTGGCAATGAGACATGATATCAACTCTTAATATCATCAGAACTCTTTCTTACCATAAATGATTTCTCTAAATCATTTTATGAACCTCATAGACCATGGTTAACACCTAGCATAGCATGCCATGGCCACCCAATTAGTAATAAGGTTTACCTTAAATGAACCTATAATCATATGTTATCATGCACTAGAATCTCTCTGTTACAAAATCCCAACTCAAGCTGGAGTCATGGTTTATGTCAAACTCCATTTGCTATGAATATTATGTTCTCTTTTAATTCCAGTTCTTGATTAAAAAGATTTTCTCATCAGAAACTCTTTTCTGAATAAATCTATCTGTCCTGGCCAGGAACTTGAATTATCAAGAACAATTAAATAAACATAGGATTTTATCTCTATTTACTTAGAGGAACAGATTCCATCTTGATCAACACCTACCTCCATATATAACTAGTAGGAGCCAACACATGCCCATATACCCATACACAGTACAAGTATGAAAGCAGTATCAAACTCAAACTACCTATATACAAGATAACTGTGCTATCTCAGGTCTAAAGATTATAGGCACTGATATGATTTATGACAAAACATTGACAAGAGTAAACTCCATGTGCTTGTCATAAGTGTCACTGGTTCGGCCTACTTATCATTTATAAGTGCCTATCATGTTTATTATATGGCATGAGACTCACCATTCCATCTTATTTATATCTCATATAAATAACTTGGGAACAAACATGAATATAATCTTTCTGGATAAGTCATGTCCTTATTATGAAGTATCCTCGATTGTGAACCTATTTATGATACTTCGTGCTAGAAATATTGTCACTCATATTCTTAACAACTTAAGAATAATATTTCTAACAAAATATCAATGGACCTTTTCTATTGCACATAAATATATTATATAAACGGAAAAGTGGAAATGCCTTTTATTAATAAAAATATGTACAAGATACATACTAAATGATATGCTCTAGGGCATACTACTAACACTTAAGCCGCGTCTACCTATCCAATCCATATCTATAATTTACTCCACACACACACACACACAGAGCTCCAAATCTTCCTTAGGCGATAACCAAAAATGATTAACGGAAAATAAATATGCAGTAACAAAGTGCTTCTATATATTTAACTACTTATTAATACATGTTTATGTGGATGCATGAACATGTTTACGATAATTAAATAACAATATTAAAATTACAAATATAATCAATATTTAACTCACAAAGCAATCCAACCCTACTAGTTCTGCTGAGAAGATGAAGATGACTGATTTGGATTTCCTAAGTAGATATGTTAAAGAACTATCAAGAATTGACTAACAATAATTTGTAAAGAGACAAAAGACTCCTAGGTTCTTACTGAGAATTTGGCAGAATTTTTCCTATACCTAGGACCTAACCTCCTTACAAGAAGATCACAACTTATATCTCAACAATTCAAAGGCCTTTAGTCCACAACATAACACATCATAATGTCCATCCAGGACCTACCAAAACAACCTAAACTAGTATCATTGTTCTATTCCAATTCAAGTGTTTAAACTTCATTATTGTTCAAAATTATCCGAATCAACTCTGCAAATTATATAAATATTTTCTGGGTTCCTTAATAATTTTATATTAATATCACAATTGAAATTCCTGTATTTCAATCATCCACGAATATTTTATTAGTTAACGAGCTAAACTCAACTTAAGGTAAAAAGGCTCAATTTGAGTTTGGAGTTACCTATGCCAATTTTGACACCTAGAACACATCCAGGGCATCTAAAAATGGTAGGAACGACTACAATATTGACTCACTTCCAAGGTGGGTCCCAAGGTCCCCACGTCTGGACCGAAATAGCAATCCCGGACGCCAGTAAAATTTCTCCAAAATAAAAGTACCTACATGAAGCCCACAATACTAGGAGTTAGAATATAATTTTTATTTAACAAAAAGACAACCTTAAAGACCTAAAATCTCACCAACAAACTCGTGGGTCTCAGAAAATTTTTTAGTGTTGAAAAATTCTCGAATTGGTATTATTTTGAAGCTCTCGAAGTGTACAACACATTGGTATACTCGAATTTTTGAGAAAAAATTCTAGTTCAGAGAAATTTTAAGTCAAAATGGGCTAAAACTTTCAAAGTTTTATTTGCTCAAACTGGGAAACGATACCACATAAGCTTGGTATCTATGCAATGCTTATGAAGAGAGGAGTGTTTTGATACCAAGAACACTAGAAATGGTGGCCATACAATGAAGAAATGACCAGAAAACCAAAATCTGCATTTTATGTGTGTGGGACGCGACCAATAGCTTTCCGAAAAAGGTGTGCCAGCAGTAGCAAGGTGCTGCTAGGAGTGGTGGACGGTGGGAACAGGTGGCTGGCCAGAGGGGAAATGGAGAAGGAAGGAGGAAAGGAGAAGAAAAGAAAAGGAAAAGAAAAGAAGAGAGAGAACTTGAGAGGAGGCAGGGATGGGTCCACGTAACTTTGAATTTTTAGTTTTTTGTTTAACTTAAAAAAAATTACCAATTGATCCTTAAACTATCCAGGATTCTTCCATTAAGTCTAACCTTTTTCAATTAGGTCCACTTCTATTAAAACTCTTTTCAAACAAGTTTCAATTAATAATAATAATAATAATAATAATAATAATAATAATAATAATAATAATAATAATAATAATAATTTAATTAATTAATTTTTTTTATTTTATTTGTAGGTTATTATACCAAACATCAATTTGTAATATAAAACAAGTAATCTGCAAATGGTTTGTTCGATTTTGAACCAAACAAATTAAACCAAAATTGAAATTCAAGAAAAGTTAAATCAAACTGATAATTTAGGAACAACCAAACTGAATCGAACTAACAAATATTGATCTAGATCAGTTCATTTTGAAGTAAACTGAATTTATAAAAAGAATCAAACATTACATTACCGTACATACATAAAAATCAACCAAACAAAGCAAAGAAAATTACCCAGCCTAGTAATAAATCACAATTGAAGAAAATTACTCAATCACAACCAAATGTTTCCCTGGCTCCTGCATACTTCCAATCAATTATCCCAGCACTCAAGTAATGATTTCAATTAAAAAAAAAATGATCAATTTCACAACCAAGCAAAATCAACAACTTGCAAATCCCAAAAAGAGTAATGGGTATTAATGAGAGACTATACGAGAGATCGAGGTCACTGACGAGAGATAAGGTGATGAGGTGTGAGTGCAATGAGCTGATGGGTGTGAGTGCAATGAGCTGATGTAGTGCGACGTGAGACGAGGTGACTGTGATGAGGAAAAACTAATGAATTCTATTGGTGACAAGACAAAGAGGCAATTAGGTGGCTGAGGGCTCTCTATGTGGCTGGGGTAAAATAAATGAAGAAATAGAAAGGTGGGAGAATAAACGAGTGCCACCAAGATTGTTGAGGTGAGTGAGAAGGGCATGTGACCCTATTCTTTATGGAGCATTGATGTTCACAATGTGTGAGAAATAGGAAGGGCTAGAGGGGTATAGGAGAAATGGAGAAGTAAAGGGGCGATGATGAGTATGGGTTCTCTATAGAGTGTGGACTATTGATAGGTAATGGGTATATATATAGGATAGGCAAAAACATGTCCCTAAGATTTTAAACTTCGGTCATTTTAATTTTGTCCCTTAAAATCCCTAAGATTTTAAACCAAATCAAAATGCTCATACCAAAAACCGAATCAATTGAACCTAAAAAGTGCAAAAAAATGTAAACCTCTACATAAAACTCTTAAAACTTTAATATAATCTCATAAAACTTCTTTCTATCTATGCCTATAATAGCTAGTTTATTTGTTCTGAAATTAGTGTGACAATTTTCTTCTGACATGGTAAGCTTTAAAGAAATGAATATATATATATATATATATATATATATATATATATATATATATATTTCTCTCTCTCTCTCTCTCTCTCTCTCTCTTGCTCTCTTTCTTTCTCACATTCTTTCTCTTCCTTTCTCTCTCTATTCTTTCTCTTTCTTCTCTTTGTGAACAACGCCCACCACAGCTCTCTCTTTCCTTTTTCTCCTTCTTAGTCATCCAAATTCATCTTTCTCAAAACCCATTTCCTTTAATTCGTCTCCACCTTCCCAAACCCTAATATTTTCCTTTCCTTTTCTCCTCCTCCTCCTCTTTCTTCAAAACATAGACTTACTAACTCGTTCACAACCCACCATCGTTACTCCTTTTAAGAAGTTTACCCTCTAACATGCCCACCATGAGTGTTTGAATGATTTTGATCTTAAAGGTTGAGCTCTTCACTAAGCTTCTACAACGTGGTAAACTCAAGAAATCTAAAAGCATTCATTTCATTTTCTTGGCCTTTGAAGAGGAATAGAATGGCGATGCCCAACATACTAACTTACAACTTGACATTATCATCATTTGCCTCTATCTGGCATGCCCATGACACTCCATGTGGAAGTGTACATTAGTCAAATGGGACTCACTCGGCGGGCCCAAAAATAGCCTTGAGTATGGCCATCACTTTAATTTTCAGTTGGTGTTGAACCTAAGTGCAATCACTACAGCTGAAGGGAAAAATAGAAAAAGATTGCAGAGATTTCATTTATTAACCCTCCAATTTTTTGGGTACATTTGTGATAAAGATTTCTTTTTGGTTTTATGTATTGTTAGGATTTTTTTTTTTTTAGTAAATTTGTTGTTTCTACTTTGTTAATAGAGAATTGCAGTATGTACCAATGTGAAATTTGATTGCAATTTTGTATAAATCATCCTTGCGAATAAGAATTATTCATTTTGTGTTTTGGATTAATTATGAGAAACAGAGTGTAGTTTTGTGAAGGGAGGAGTTCGTTAATAGAAGTGCTAAGAGACACAAAGAGGAGCAAAAAGAAATGAGGATGGCTGAAAGTGAGGGGGAGAAGCGCAAGCAAGAGAGGGAGGAAAAGGAAAGAGATAGAGAGATAGAGATGATGAAGACTGCAAGATAGTGGAGGAAGCAAGAGAGAGAAAGAATAAAGAATGACTTGGAAGAGAGAGAAATGCCTTCGTGAAGATGTCACATAAGCAGTTTACCAGTAAATTGACAAGTATAAGTAAAAAGGGACTTGGGGCATTTTTTGTTTAACTGTTGAATATATGTATTGTAAATTCATATCATAATTGATAAATTGACTTCGTTTTGAATCATATTTCATCATACCCATATTTAATAGATAGAGAAGCAAATGCATGAGAGAGAATTTGTAAATAGGTGCCATGATCATTAAAAATATTATGAGTATTTTTGTCCAATTTTAGTTACATAGTAGTTCATGAACAACTCTATAATTAGAGTTGATAAAAAAGGCAGGACACAATTGCCTTTTTAAAGGGTAAATTTTAACAACCGTTTCTAAATTTATCTAGTTGTAACATTGCAGTCTCTCAATTTAAAAATATAACATAAAACCCCATCAACTTTCATATTTTGTACAGTAAAATCCATTTAATCTCTAATTACCAGTTTTTCAATTAGACGCTGATTTGAACAGTTTAGCATGGAGCTTAATTAGTATTTCTCTTTTCATTCTCAAGCTATGTGTAAATTGAATCATTTTCCTCTCTATAGACAGGAAAATTTTTCATGTGTAGTGAGAATAATTTTATACTTTGCATAAGAAAGAAGAGAGAAATGTTAACTAAGCACCATGTAGAAGCTATTCACGTCAGTTTCTAACTTGAAAATCAATAATTAAAAGTTAGAGGAATTTTACTGTGCAAAATTTAAAAGTTTAAGAGATTTTATGTTACATTTTAAATTTGAAAGATCGTAGTATTACAACTATATAAGTTCATGGATAATTATTAAAATTTATCCCTTTTTAAAAGATTTACAAAACAAATGAGTTTAGCTGTTTGAATGTCCAATAACTATCAGTTGTGTCCAACAATTAAACCTAACACTCTCTTTGTATTATTTAAATTAGAGTCAATTGACATTTATGCTATGAATTGAAATTCAGTTGTTACGCTATTATAACAACTAAAATTAACGATGAGTGAAATTCACCCCTATTAAAAAAAATGGAGAGAGTTACACTTGAGGACAATTATTGTAATGAAAAAATTATTGCCATTCATAATTTTGCTAAACTCAAAAGAGATGTATACAAGTAATATATTGGCCCTTTCTTCTCACTGGAATTCAGACATAAACCGAAAATTCTCATACTGGGATCCTCTTCTTATTGTTGTTCTTCAAACCTTACTTATTACTATATTGGAAAGACTAGTTTCTTCTGAAATCAGAGAAAGACTAGTTTCTTCAAAGGAAGCTTTCTTCTTACTTCCACTTGACTTTAATCAGGGCATACACCTCTGACAAAGTTATTAGTGACAATATTTTTATTATTATTTAATTTGAAAACTTGACAATATTTTTATTATTATTTAATTTGAAAACTTAATTTTCCCATAGAAATATGTCATTATAATATTAATCAGCCACAAATTTTCCTCCAGTTAAAACTATGTACTCATCTGCTTGTCAATATTTTATTAATCATTTTCCCTTCCAATTAGTGCAGTTTATTATGACCACGTAAGGTGAAACGTAAAGGTGAGAATCCCATGAAATGCTTGTATCACTCATTCATTGGCTCACTGTATCGATAATTGATGGTAAGCCAAGAATACTGTTGTATATGTTACAGTATATATACAAAAGGCAGTAGTGCTATTAAGATAAATTTGTGCTTAATGTTTAATCTATTATTATTAAAATCCTTTTTAGCAGGGGCATAATTGTTGGTTCCATAAGGCAATAATGCAATTATTTAGAGATACATCTTGCTACACTCAGCAACAAATGTGAAAAATAAGTCCCATCAATTTGAAGGAGGATACGCTATTTTGTAATGCATCAGATGTTATAATTCTTTTTTTTTTTTTTATTAAGGGGGTGAATAATAATAAGAATAAGAATGCATTCCAGTCATTCTCACTCGAGTCATCTAAGATCATACGCCTCAATGCCATCCTTTGTTGACAGCTTGACCCTCAACAGAAGCTCATTGAGAAGGAAAATGACCTCAAAAGTTTTAACCATGAATGAGCAAATAAAATAGTAACTAGTAAATTAAAGCATTTGCAGTTGATGAATTCTAGTGCTTGGTAGACTTAGTTGTTAGACCGAAGCCAAAGGGAAACAGAGGGTCGTAGTGTTGATCGCCAACATTCATCGGAAGCTGGTCTACTGTCTTGAACCAGGTGCGTGCAAGCTTGCCGGTGAATCCATAATCGCCAAAGAGAACATCAGCAACACCTTGGCCTTCGGTTCCAGGAAGCCAAGCAGCTACAAGAGCATCTATATTTGCAAGATATGGCTGGATCACAACGGGGCGACCAGATATGATAATAACAACGCATTTGACAGATGTACACACATTGGTGATGGTACTTGGACCGGGTTCAGGTATTGTCAGATTAAGGCTGTCACCAAATGTCTCTGCATATGGTGGCTCACCAACTACTACAATGGCATAGGAGAATTTATTGGACTTCACAAAGTTCGCATCTGGGTTCTTATCGTATACAACTTTGGTGGCAGGATCAACTGTGTTTTTAATTGCATTGAGAACTGTAGTACCTGTTGATAAACAAGGTATTCCATTAAAAAAATTGTCATGACATAACTAATATTCAATAAGTATTAGAAGTATGTCCCAACCAGAATTCCAATTTTACAAATCAATCATTCATGCTTTGACAGATAAAGATGACAGCAGCGCCAGAGCTTTAGAAAATGATGAAATCAGCCTAATCATCAACATATGACTAGAATCCTATAGCGATGCTTTCTACAAACCACAAATCATCACATGCCAACCTTTAAGTAAAATGATACTCACTAGTTGAATTGATAATCAAATAGGAAACCCTGATTTGGCTTCTCACTAGTTAACTCAAAGGGCCAGGACAAATGATTTGCATGATTTTCTGTATATTGAATTTCAAGCAATTTAGTCTTTTTAAACAACTAATTTAGTATATCATAACAAATATATGAATCATGGCGCAATAAATTGAAAGTTCCTTTGATTTGGTAGCCAAATAAGTTTTCCAGCAAGTTTCCTATTTCCCAAAAGGTAATTTAGAAAAATACCAGATGTGAGGTTATTGCCACTAAGACCTTGCCATGTGATTGTCCAGCCACCACATTGATTGCCCAAGTTGTCAGCATGGCTTCCAGCAACCAATATCTTGGGTGCTCTTTTGGGAAGGGGCACCAATGGTTCGTCAGCAGATTCACCATTCTTTAGTAGCACAAGCGATTTCCTTACAGCTTCTCTTGCTAATTCTCTATGTTCCTGTTCACGGTACATTATGTTATTAATATAAAGAAAATTTCACATCTAAAAAAGAGAAATGAAAAGGCTTTTTAAGACTTTAACAGCAAGAAGATTGGGTCAACAAACCTGGCTTCCAAGTTGGTTGGCCAAACTGAGATCAGCGAGTGGGTTCTCAAAAAGACCCATGGTAAATTTAACCCTTAAAATTCTTTGTACAGCATCATTAATCCTGCTCATGGGGATAATTTTGTTCTTCACTTGATAGGTTAGGTCATCAATGAATTCTGTGAAATTATAGGGAACCATGACCTGCAACAATATAAAGGAAGACAAATTAGAAATAAAATTTGAAAAACAATATTCTCATGTATCAGTTTGCAGAAAATTAAGTTGCATTTGCATTTAATCTACTAATTCGCAGCATACTCAAAGCTGTAACTTTAAATGATGCCCCACATAATATAAATTTGTCACTGACCATGTCAATTCCAGCACTGACTCCAGCTTCAACAGAATAAGAATAATTGGCACCTGGAGGAGAGGTAATCCTGTCAATCCCCTGCCAATCTGATATCACAAACCCCTGAAACATGCCACATAAACAAATTATGGCTAAGATTTACATCACTATATTTCAGTCACAGACATGAGAAAAGAAACAGGATATATTTAAATAAGCATATTTACTCTGAACTTCATCTTATTCTTGAGGAATCCAGTGACAAGGTCATGATTAGCATGCATCTTCTTTCCATTCCAGCTCGAGTAGGAGACCATGACTGTTGCAACTCCCTTGCTGATGGCATTGAAGTATGCTGGCATGTGGATATTGAGCAATCCACTCAAACTTATAACGGTGTTGTTCTCATTTATGCCCCTGGTTGTGCCACCATCTCCCACATAATGCTTAGCACAAGCCGCGACCTTGGTCCTGATAAAATAGTCAATTGATCAAGGGAAATTACTAATCAAAAGTTCAAAATATAAAATTATGTCCCTTCATGAATTTCATTAAATTGTAGGCAAATTTAAAATGTTGATCGGAAAGACTTTCTTCACCATGCATAAACCTATGAGCTAAGAAATCTTACAAGAAAACCCTTTTCCACCAGTGGAACTTCCAGCAGCCACTCATTAAAAAATGGGGAATTATTCATACTGCTACAATACCAAATACCTTCCAGACTCATCAGAAGAAAAGGAGTTCTACATAAAAGTGATCGGCAATGGAGACCAGCCATACAGCATTTTTCATTACGGTAAGCATCAGCAAAGTAAAATTATCCAATCAACACCTAGAAGTTTTCATTGTTAACGCGAAGATTCAAATGGTCAATCCATCAGTCTAAAATGATCCCTTATAAATCAGTTGATCAGCAGAAACTACAATGATACACTATGATTAGCAGTTTGATTAATGTTATGAACGAATAGATTTAACTTGTGGGATCTAATGACCATGCATTTCTGCATGATTTACTGCCAGTACTTTTTCCCCTTGAAATGATATTTCTAGCAATAAAAAGGCAAAGCAAACAAATTTCACAAGTAACAACTGTTAATGGACCATGTTAAATTAGAATATTGTCCAATATTTTTGACCGACGTCAGCGAGAGAGCACAATAAGTCAGACATGCAAAGCTTGAGTTGATACGAAGACACATGCTGTGTTCTATTTTTGCTATTGATTTAGAGGACTTGATGGGCCGCCCGAAATGCCATCCACATGGCTTGGCTGAGACTTGAGACCAACCAAGACTGCCTAAGAGGTTACATATGTTGCATAGCATGAAAACAGAAAGCGATACATCACACATCTAGTGGATGTTGACGTTTCCTAACTGCAGATAAGATATACTGAGCTCCCTCTATAATGGATGAAGCTTGAACTGAGGAAGGCCCGCCAGGGACTAACAGACCTATTATTTATTTATTTATTTATTTTCCATAATTAGAGAGCCAAACAGTCCACCATGTGGCCCACCTCAGGAGTTGGACCACCTAAAAATGTCCAAAGAAAGGAAGCTATTAGCTATCTTCACATCATGTAAAACTACTGATGACATATCAAAAAGGCTTTGAGCCCATTAACTAATGTAAATTAGACCATGGGTGCTTTTTCATGCCATTACAAAGTGCAAATACTAAAATGCAGAAAGATATTAAATTTAAAATTGAAGAAAACATCAAGAGAAACAACTAGCACACAAGAAGTGAAAAGAGAAATTGATTAAAAGAGATAAAAGCACTTTTCAAATCCAAGACAATCAATTTAAAACACAAGCTGTTGTGAGTTTTTTGTTTTTTTTTTTTTGTAATTAATTTGAACTAAATATTATGCATATGAAATTGTAAATAATATGTAACAAAGAGAACACCCTTTCTAAATACGGGTAGAAGCAGCTACTCATTGGCAAGGTTCTTACTTTCCGGGAGCAACAAAAGGAACACCCTTTCTTGAATTGGTAGGTAGGTCTCCTTGTAAACCAGGTATAATCTCAGTCAATGCTTGAACAATTCTATGATCTTCACTGTAGCTTTCGTAACATCTACCCCATCGTGGATCTCTGCACACCTGTCAAAACAGAGAAGATGACAAGAAGATATTAGAAAACTTGGTTGAGGCTTTGCAGACATGTGATAATTGATTTGTTGACAATGCCATACTTACCGCAATACATGGAGCAAAGACATAAGGAATTCCCGTAGCTCTAACTTCAAGGGCAGTTGCTTCTCCAATCCTTTTGAGAAGCTGAGGATCCCTGGTACTCAAAAAAAAAAAAAAAGGGGGAAAATAAAATCATGTGAAAGCAATCAGACGCTCAATTTTTCACACTTTAATTCATGGTTATTACAACTTTCACCTTTCAAATTTCAATATTTAACAAATGAATAAATTTTCATACAAATTTTTGGTTTTAGCAATTTAATAAATTGAGTCATATTTTAAATACAAAAGGACAACAAATTAGCAGATCCCCATGGTAACAGTGTTCTACAATTCTAGTAAAGTTGTCACTGCAGATTAACAGATCAAATTGACATCATTCATAAGAGAACTAGCACAAATTCACCAAATCAAATAGAGAAAGAACTAACAGTAACAGTTATTCATGCTACATATACATGCCTGGTCACTCCAAGGCCCACATTGTGCGGAAATATGGTGGCCTTGTACACATTGTTGTGACCATGAACTGCATCAATCCCATAAATCATAGGAATTCCAAGCCGAGTCGATAAAGCTGCCTTTTGGATATTATTCACAGTTTTCACCCAAGTCTCAGCTGAAGCCTTTGGTGCTGGAACGCTCCCTCCACCACTAAGCACACTTCCTATACACATCACATTACACACTCCATTTACAATACTGATCATCAATCAAAACAAATAGTTACATCTCAAAAAAAAATTGCAAATGTTAATATGGAGCACAGAGACCAAAAACTGATCGAAGAAGAGAGATAACGGACCATGTAAGTCGAAACTAAATGGAATTACTGTACGAATCATTTATACCTATAAAATACTTCTTCATGGCATCTGGGGTTGCAACAGTGAGCTCAACCTGCACCATTTGGCCAATCTTTTCTTGTAAAGTCATTCTGCTCAATAAGTCTCTGATCCTAACACCCAATGGCTGTTTCGGATCTTTGTATTTCAGATAATTTTTTACGTCTCCGGCGGCAGCTGCCAAGAAGAAAAATAGCAGAAATCCCAAAATGGGTATTAACAGTTTCCCCATTTTAGTACCCAGATCGATCTATTGACTTGAAATCTGAAAAAAATTAACCATAGTCAGAAATAACGAAACAGCGCAAAGAGACATCAAGTTCTTGAAATGAAAAATAATTAAAAGCAAATAAACTTCATTGGCACATTCATACACATAAAAACCATTAACTTGCCAGCTTATTAAGTTCAGAAACAAGAAAGTCGAAGAAGAAGAAGTGAAAATGTAGCTCATTGAACTTACAAGATGAAGCAAACCCAGAAGCTAAAACCTCAGAGAGAGAGAGAGAATAAAGCAATAAGACAAAATAGGGAGGAAGCAAAGTAAGTTGGCCCAATCCAACAGCTACTAATCTAATTATAGAAGTGCCATGATATTCTCCTTTCTCATGCTATTATTTTATTATTTTCCAAACAGTGTGGTTTTCTTTTATTTATTTTTAATTCATTTTAGTAATTAACAATCCTTAAAAAGACCACAGTTGAATGGAATTTAAAAATTGTCTACACTGATACAAGATTCAATCCCAAGTTCCCATCAAGATGCGTTTTAGATTTTTTTTTATTCCATATAAAATTTAATGCTTTATTTATTTTGAGGGAAATTGATAAAAAAAATAAAAGAAATATTTGTTTATTTTCTTTTATTTGCATAGCACTTTAAGAAATGAAGCTATTTGAGAAATGAAGGAAAAGAAAACCATAAAAATTTTAGAGCTTTATGATGAAGGTATAACAATGAAACTCAAATTTATATTTTTTTATTTTCTATTTACTTTTTTATATAAGGTAATTAAATAATATAATAAAAATAAATTTTTTCTCTATTTAATTTCCTATATTTTTATTTTACAGTTAACAGTCCAAACATATATATGGGGTATAGTTATATATATATGCGGATAATGGCATCATTGAGACATTAACTAATATTTCTATAGCTTTAGGAAATTTTCTTTTTCATGTAATTTCTCATATAGTTATTGTGTTGTAAAATAGCAAAATATATTTTTATTGCCTTTGCAGAGAGAGCCTTATCAATGATTCATTGGTCTAGTAGTTAATGATGAGGTGAACTTGAGAAACATCTCAGGTTCGAGCCGAGAGTTATAAATGTACCATTTGACCTAAGATCTTATAGTTCATTGCCTGACTTTCGTGATTTTTAGGCTATTGTAGAGATTCAAGGGATGATAAGTCTTATTGACTGACAGCTGAAATACACCTATGGAGGAAAAAAACAAAAAAACAAAAAAAAAACCTTATAAGTAGAAGTGTAACTTTTTAGCTTTTTTTCTTAATTTAATTGTAACAAAGGGATTGTCTATGTATTTGTACGTGGTTAATAATAAGTTTCATATATAAAATATTTTTAATTTATATATTTTAATATTAGTATATGAAAATAAACTAATGCTTTAAATTATTATTAATTATTTTATTTTTATTATTTTTATATAAATTAAATTTTTTATCTCTTAAATATTTTAGTAAAAATTTTAAAATAAATATAATAAAAATATATAATTATATAATAGAAATATTGATTAAAATATAAAATAATTTAAGATTGATTAAATTATATAATATTAAAAAATATAATATATTTAAATATTATATTTATTTAGTAATATTAATATTATTCTAAAAATAATATTAATAATTTGAAAAGTATAAAAATAGTAAAATAGGAAAAAAATATGTGTATATACTATATAAAATTATAGGTACATAGAATAAATTTATATTATTATATTATAATTAATCTAATAATAATAGCTACTTATTATAGTATTAAAAGGATAATCATTAAATAATTTATAACATATATATACATAATTAAATAATTAATAACTTAATCATAATATCAAACAATTAAATTCCTAATTAATAAAAAACAGAGAGAATTCATTGAAATTAAACAAATTATATTTTATAAATGTTTAAGATAAAAGATATTCATTACTAAAATTATAAAAGAAAGATTCTCCGAACTTTAATAATTTATACGATAATATATTTATTATATTAAGAATAGAGGAAATTAAGGATTTAGAAAGAGAATGAGTGGTTTTTCATTTATTCAATTTCGATTAATATTTAAAATTAAAATTTTATAATTTTAATATAGCTATAATATGGGCAAAATAAAATTTATTAATAAAAGAAGAATGAATTTTTTTTATATTATTATGTTATTTAATATTTATATAACTTATTCATTCACGAGAAAAATATTTATATAATCTCACTTCTTGATTAATAAATTATGTCTATATTTAGATTAAATGAATTATTATTTTTTTATATGAAGAATTAACTTATTACTTGATAAAATAAAATATTAATATGCAAAATACTAATAATGACTAAATACTCATAAAAGCAAGTTTACATTAAAACAGTTTTTTTTTTTTATAATGATTAGTAATTATCTAATGATTCTTTTACATTGATTATTAGATTAATTCATTTGGTAAAGAAAATTATAAATAAATATATTGAGAAATATATTCCAATTCTAAAATTATGTCTTCTTCTGATAAATTGCTGGCTACTTCTTTTATTATTATTATTATTATTATTATTATTATTATTATTATTATTATTATTATTATTATTATTATTATTATTATGTGACCAAATTATTTATAATGTAAATATTTAAATAATTAGCAAAGCAACATAAATAATGATTATGTCTTCATTTATTTTGTGAAAAATAATTTATATATTGAAAATATTTTTAAAAAAAATATTTTTAATTATTTGGTCGCAATGATAAATTAATGGTATGTATTTATATCATATATGTATAAATGTTTTCATATTTTATTTAAATTATCAAAGTTTAGAAAATGAAAATTGATTTTCTCTTTGGAAAAGAGCATCATTTTCCTTTAAAATAATTTAATTATTCCTTTAATTAGAAAAATATTTTTTATTTACTCATTTTCTTGAATATTTGAGGCACTAAAAAATAAGAATTTTTCATAAAATATGTCACGACCCGATCCCACTAGCCGAACCGGCACTAGGACTTGGGCCGGCATAAAGCCCCCAAGGCCGTAGTAATCCTTACTATTCCCAAATCCATAAGCAGGGCTCAAAACTGAGGCCCAACATACAAATAAAATAAAATAATATATTATATTTTTATTCGGGTCAATCCAACCCAATAACCATAAAAAACTAAAACCATGTGAGCTCAACTCAACCCTGATACCATCATTTACAAACTAGTTAGATATCATAAATATTTTTATTTATTAATACCAAAAACTTAAATTGACACTATCCCTGACAAAATCCATGTTATTACTAACATATGCGGTGTCACACCTTATCCTTCTGTAAGGTATAACATGATCTCGTAGTATAACTAATAAATTACCGAACTTCACCTACCGATAACCCATTACATACACTACAAGGGATTTTAAAACCATTTTATTACTTTTTGGAAGTGGTGAGCATTTTTTATAGGAATTTAAAGTATTTAATTAAGGTTTAAAAGTCATGTAAAATTTTTATCCATTTCCATTTTTTAGCAAATTTTAAGAAAATTTTGGCAGAGTGCCAACTGTATTTGAGAAACTCGAAAAATTTTACCTGTTGAAAACACTTTCAATATAACACTTCAACCAAAATCAACCACTATTTTTAACTCAATCAACACAAATTTTCCCCAAACTCTACATTTCAAATAAATAGTTCACAACACAAAATTTCAATTCAATTATTTCCAAAATTAGTAATAATTAATGTCATACTCATTGCATTAAAGAAAATTTAATTTAAATTCAACAATCCAAAAGTTACATCAGGGAGTCCAAAATAATATTATTACAAAATCTGTACTATCTGCTCAAGACCCATTTACAAAGGTACATATAGTTATTTACATCAAAAGGAATATATACAATAAGGGTATAAAATTATACCCGATAAAATATCCAAAAATAGCTCAATACTAATTAGCAACTCACTCAGCTGCTCTACCAGTCTCTCTACTTGCGACAACAATGAACAGTCATCGTTGAGTACTATGACTTAGTGGTGCACAACATACTAAAATAACATTTTATGTATAATTCAATCACATTTATTCAAATATGGTACTGAAAATGAAAAACAAATATAAAACGTAATTTATAAACTTTTAGTCTAAACAGTCTCAAAACAGATTTCATAAAAATACACAATTATATCATGCCATCAGAATAATGTTCATCTCAATAGCCAGAGGCTCATGAGGAATCTCAAGGCTAGCTAGCTCAATCTATGGGTATCCATTCAATTTCTTCCTCTACTGGCACACACCTCAACACGTCAGCCAGAGAGGGAATCAAAATTTAAAACTAATTCCTCCCACTAGTCATGCTAGTGAGGCATTCAAATATATGGTCATGACACTGTAGTTTCAAAACTATCTCAATAATTTTACAAACATTTACTGACAATTAACACACATACAATTAAATTTTCAACAATTTAGATCAATAGCATAATATACATTTCAATCACCATTTTGCAATATAAATAAATCACAATTCATTTATTGCACTCTGCAAAGGAAATTTAAAGAATATTTTATGTTGTACACAAACCTCGTGCGAGTCGCCTCTAGGCCTTGACTCGACGTCTCGGGTTCTTTCTCGGTATTCCTTTCAACTGAAACACAAAATTTTACAGTGTTTCAGTATCACAATTTATCATAAATTCATTAAAGAATTTCACAATTACTTATTTCGAGTCATAATATGCTTAAATTAACATTCTTAAAATTTTGCCTTTTGGGATACTATTCACAATACTATTCAAGTCAAATTGTTGACTTTCTTATGCTTAATAGGTATGGGAATTTCACTTTCACCCACATACCACATTTTGGTTACTAATTTTGTTGGTTTTAGTTGCTCATTAGATTTTTAGGTTTCCTAGGCACAATTTCAAAATTTTCAGATTTGGTGTCCTGTTTTGTACTGTTCCATTAGTCATGTTACTGTTAGAACTTGGCAAAGTGTTCTTCATAAAAATTGTTCCTTATTGTCTTAAATTTAATTTTCTTCTTAAATCACTCCATTTGGAGTTTTTTAGCCCAAGTTATGGCCATTTGAACATGGCTGGCCGGATTGGTCTACCCATAATTTCTAGACACCTAATTTGGTTCTGGTAGTTTTGGGTCACTAATTTTGGATGGCAAAACGACTGGGTTATGAGTAGAATTTGAGTTGGTGTTCTTTATGAAAGTTGTAGTGCTATGTCATAACCTTCTAATGCCACAAAAATTAGGTCATTTGGACCTGTATAGCTCAAGTTATGGCAAAATGAACAAACATTATTTATTTGGTCATTTTGGTACAGTGACAGTGCACTACACCCAAGTTTGACCTAATTGTTTACTAAGTTATGGTCATTTTCTGGGCAAGATTCCTGAATGAAAAATGGTCCATTATGTGTCTATTTTCATTCCCAATTGGCCTCACACCAATTGGGTTGGTAAATTTCTAGTTTTGGTCCCTGAAAGGGACCTAGGTCAAGCTGCTAGAATTTGAACACTAACCAATCCAAATTGTAACTTGGTTCTATCAATTTACACACACCACAAATGGTCTCAATTGACCATTTCTCAACTCAAATAAGGTCAATTACATTAATTGACCAATTCCACAAATTTTTCCCAATTTTCCAAGATGTCAAGGATCCTAATTACATAAATTTAATATCTAATGAAATTCAAGTGCACATTCAATGTCTACATACTTCATTCAACCAAAACAACCAATCAATTGCATCAAAATTATTCATTTCAAACCCTCACCTAAGCTGGCCTCCAATAGTTGTTTGATGGCTGTCGAATCCACCAGAAATTAAATTAACTGAAATTACCAATTATGAAATATTTTCTGTAGCAAGTGGTAAATCCAGGTCGAACCCTAGAGACTGAATTATTAAATTTTGTGCGCTTGTGTAATGGAAAAATGGAAGAGACAAAGATTTGGGAAAGGAGGGGGGGGGTGTTTTGTAACACAAAATCAAAAGAAATCAAAAATTTAAGAACTAAATATGAAAATCTCAATTTAAACAAACTTCAGTCAAAAGGTAATTCTCATTCCAATGCATTGATTTGATCATAGACAAAAAAAAATACAATTATCTCTTATTGAATATTTAACGTAGATTTACCAAACAGCGAGGTAAACCCCTGACTTTTCTATACTCATCAATTCGAGCCCAGCACTCTTATTGACTCTAATTATTAACTTAGTTGGTATTAAGCAATCATCATCAAATTAATAACTGCTTTAAAAAAAGGAAGTAGTTAAGCTGAACAACAATTTATGAAGCATAAATCATTTAATTCACCCTATTATTTCCTTAGGTTATTATCGAAAACTGGGATCATAATCAATAAAACCTAATAGCTACTCTTGTTCAATCTTATACAACAATTACGGATTATGAAGATGAACTAGCAATTGATCTCATCAAATAATTAAGTAATAGGCCTATTTAGCAAATCATTCAATAGATCAAAGATAAAGAAATCAGAAAACAATAGATATTCAAAAAGACATAAATTAAATTAAGAACCTGGTCTCACAAATCAAGCGAAAGAACTTGAATCCCTAGAACTGGATTAAAAACTTAGCCACTCATGTTCATGGCTTATAGAAAATAAAGAAAAAAAAGAAGAATTCTAAAAGACGAATGGAGAGGCTGCTGAATTGTGTCCTTTGTGTCGGCTGCTGCCTCTTCTATTTATAATAAATGGTTTAGGATTAGGTTTTTTTAGAGTCTCTGTCAAAAACTGCAACTAGAGCAAAATCAGGAAACTGATTGTCGACGAATACACGACTCGTGTATCACTACACGGCCCAGGGCCGTGCAACTTACTGGACTAAATAGGCATGTTTCGTATTGGCAAAAAAGGTTACACGAGTCTCCAAGATTTACATGGGTCAAGTTACACGGCCCGTGTACTTTGTTTCTTCCTCGGTTCTCTGGATTTCTTCTGGCAAAATGTTACATGGGTCTGTGGTTGTGCTTGCACGACCCGTGTACTTTGTATCAACCATGCTTCTCAATCCTTTGACCTTTCCAAGTTTCCTTCCACACTTCTATGCTCTAGAACTTCACCAAAACTCTGAAAAATACAGCAAGAGTCAAATTAATGCAAATGCTGAAAATTTCTTCATTAACATAATTATTTCAATAACTCTCTAAACATATGCCTAATAGATAATTATACTTTAATCAACTGAATTAGGCATAAAGATACTCTAGGAACATTAAATGAGATGGAAGTAAAATTAATAAATTATGCACTTATCATTATTTTCTTTAAATTTTAAGTAAATTTCTAGGTTAATTGAGCTACAAACGCAACTAATAAACCAAAATTTTCAAAGTAATTTGGTTACCTCCACTTGAATTCTAATTCTTCAATTTCACTCCCTTTTTCCTTCTATTTTCTTCTTTAAATGATTTCTCAAGTTAGTCTAACAAGTTTTAATGGGACAAATTGGGGGCAAAGTAGGATTAAATGGAGATTTTAAAGCTTAACATAAGCTTTAATGGAGGAAAAATAATGGTGGTG
Organism: Hevea brasiliensis; assembly: GCF_030052815.1. NCBI lineage: Eukaryota > Viridiplantae > Streptophyta > Magnoliopsida > Malpighiales > Euphorbiaceae > Hevea > Hevea brasiliensis. The sequence continues at coordinate 37,648,757 of NC_079498.1, read as the reverse complement.
AGAGAGAGAAATATGGGCTGCCGATTTCATGGAGGAAGACAAGTAAATTTCTTTTAATTTTTGTGTTATTTTGTCTTTATAATGATTTTTGACTTGGTCAATTTATGTAGGAAAATTAAAATTATTTATGATGTCACATATGAGCTCATCACGATGATGTAATAACTTTTCTTTTCTCTTTTTCTATTTTCATTTATTTTTTCATTAGTTCTTTAATTTAATTCGCGATTTCGAAAGTTTCGTTCTCCGATTTTATTGGACAGTTAGGTCAGGAGTCAGCTCTAGGGGTGAATTGACCAAATTGCCCCTCGCTGGTTAAATCCAGTTTGCAAGTTATTTGATATTTCTTCCGAATCTCTGAACTAATTATTTGACCTGCTTAACAATTCTTTTTCTGTGATTTTCTCTTTTTCACTGTGTTCGCAATAGTCCTAAGGACTGCGTCGTCACATTTTCCAGTTCGAAATTTGAGTTAAGGCTGATCTCGCAGTCACTTCCCGGGAAGGTCACTCATCGCTGTGACTCCCGACTCATTTAACTTTTTATGTTTTGTTTTTCTCATTTATACTTAACTATCTAGTAATTACTAATTATTTGTATTCAAGGTTTATCTAAGTGTCTCATTTATTCTAATCTCGTTAATTGTTTGGACTGACACAGTCACCTAAATAGTGAAATATACCAGGCTATGCAAGTAAGGATGTTACATGAGGAGTTCTAGATTTCAAATTTAAAAAATAATAATACAATTAACTAATTGTTAATAAACCTATGAGGAATGAAGCAGCTTATTCTGAAAAAGAACTCCTCCTGTAGCCTGGAAAAATAAGGTGAACAAGAGTGAGCGTTCGACTCATAGAGTAAGATATTGATTTTACTTACAACGTCTATAACTATCTAAGTCTAGTGCATCCTAAGAGTGGAATGCTTCATCTTCACACATTTCCAAGAAATTAAGTCATAATCACACCAAAGGTAATTTGAAGCACTCACGTACCCGTGTGTTACATCCATGCTCACACATATATATATATGGAAGCTGATCCCCCATACAGCTCTCTTAGTTTCAACCTTTACCAGCGAGATCAACTCAAAACTGGACTTTCTCTTAACATCCAAATGCGGAGGCCAGCGAGATCAACTCAAAGTCGTACCTACCCCGACTTAACCATAATAAGGATCGGGTCCTAGCGAGTCAAGCTTCAGCCACGTCTACCGATCTTACCTATATCCATATACACACCACATACACACCAACTCACACACACAGCTCCAAAGAGCCATAAAATAACAATCACAGCAATATCATCAAGAACAAATATAATATAAAGTGTGCCTAATTTTAACTACATACATATATGTATAAGTGATGCATAAGCATGCCTTAAATATATATAATAATATTGAAATTATAAATAAAATCAATATCTGCTCACAGTACACCAGAGACTACTGGAGCGGCTGAGTGGAGAAAGATGGTTATCCCTGCTCACCTAAACAATTATATTAATGAATTTGCCAACTCTAATATAAAATAAGAACTTAGAGAGCCAAAAAAAATACTCTAATTTATGTCAAAAATCCAGCAGAATTTTCTCTATACCTAGGACCCACCCAATCAGCAAAATGGTTTAAATCACACTTCTAAATCCAATGGTTTCAGGTTCACATCACAATAACATCATACTACCTCTTCTAGGCTTGCCAAACCAATCAAAAATCATATAATTATACATAAAATAATTATTTAAAAATTTAATGTGTTACAAAGTAAATGGGTCTAAATTAACTATTCATCACCTTTATAGATAAGACTAATTTATTTTAAATATTAACATAGAAAATTAATTAACCACAAAATTAAATAATATTTCACACTTTTATTTGACCTTATAAGAGACATTGAAAAAAAAAAAGGAAATTATGTTAAAAATAAAAATAATATGCTGAAAAGAACTACAACTTGTTTTTCTTGTAGCTGATAGTTTTAGGATCCTAACAATTACACGTCAACGGTTTTATCATAAATATTGACTGTTATAAAATTGCTGTTTGAACTTTTTTAAGAAAGCTGTATTAATAGATTACTTTGTTAATGTTAGAGAAATTGAATGTTTAAAGATTTTTTCATGAAAAGTATTTAATTCAATTAATTTTTTTTATTAAGTATTATTTTAAAATAAAATAAATTATTTTTAATTTAAAAATAATTATTATAAAAAAAATTAAATATAATAATGTGAAAATTTAATTTTTTTTATCGTAAATTATATATTCTAAATGAAAGCTTTGTATTTTATTTTAAATATTAAAATTCTAATATAATTATTGAAAATTTTTAAATTTATAAAAGTTTTATTTACATTTTTAAATAAATTTAAGAGAAATGTGTTCAATGTGATATGATTAACCCTAAAAAAAAATATATATATATATATATATATATATTAAGAACACGCGCTCTCTCTGTTTCAGACTTCAGGAGCTTGAACACACTCAGAAGCTGCAAAACTTTGACTTGCCCGTGGAACTTTGATTAATTTCCGACAGCATGTAAATTTTGACTAAAGAAAAATTGCTTGCTTTTCACTGATCAAGATATTAAAATATACACAAAATGAAGTGTCTTAGTTGTGTTTTGTATACTTGGCGTTATAATTAAGTTGGTCAAATAGAAAATATTTTATTGATTAAAGAAAAAAATAAATTATTTTTAAAAATATATTTTTTTAAAGATGAAATTAATTTTTAAATTTAGATAATTTTATTAAAATATAAAAATATTTATATAGTCACCAGGAAAAAAGAAGAGAAGACTAATGCTCCTATAAATTCCTTATGTATTTTAGTTTAATCATTAACCCACCAATAATTTCTATTGTTTTATTATCATATAAATAATATAAAATACTTATATTTTTTTTAATTTTTCACTATATCTTTAATAAATTTTGTAATTTTGTAATATATGTGTGTATGTATGTACATATATATATGTACATGTATGTATATAATTTTTAATAATTGTAAGTAAAAAATTAATTTTAAAATTAAATTTTAATAATTAAGATATTTTGCAATTATTTTAATACATTATAATATTAAAATTATAGTTATAAATTAATAATACTTTTCTTCTTACTCATGGTACCTAATAGAATTTAAACATAAAATACTTATATGTATATCTTAAACTTTCAATTAAATTATCAAAAAAAATTTGTAAAAAAATATATAATCTTTTTCAGAAAATAAGTTATATATGTATTGAACTCTTTTTATATATATTAATTCAAAATATAAAGTTGCCTCATTTTATATTTTTTATTAATTTTAACGAAAATATATTAAGAATTATTAAAAATATTTTATATATTATATAATTTTATAACATTTTTATAAAGTTGAGTGAATCAATTGATCACAGATAAGATTATGTAGCTCTTTTATTGCATTGGCTTAAAAAATATGTTTTGACTCCTGTATATAAATAATATAAATACATATTATTAATTTAATATTATAATAAATAATAAAAAATATATTTTTTAAAATATTATTTAAAAAATAATTTTTATAGAAAATAATTTCCAAATATAAATTATTTTCTACAAAATATACTAGGTTTAAATTACAAAAGTTACTGCTAAAACTTTTTGCAAAGATATTTTATTAGAATATTTAATTCCGTTTACCATGCACACCGCTTGGCTCATCCGATGTGTCATACAGTTTATTCAGCGTGCCGCTTAGATTCATTTAGTGTGTGTATCTCCCGTATGCATCCAATGAGCCTTTGGTTCGTTGGCTTTGTCAACAAAATATCTCTTATTTTGATTTTATTAAATCATATCAATATCAACTTACATCAAACAAGTGATTGCAACTATAAATTGACTACTATCAATGATTTTTTTTTTCAAATAAAAAAGGTATATAAATTAGGAATGACAACGGATTGAATTTTTTGGTATCTTATCCAGCCAAATCTTAATAAGATAGATTTGGGTAATATAAAATATAGTTTGGGATGGGTTTGAATTTGAGAAATGATACTCGTGGTGGATTCAAGTTTTACAGCCAACTTCTCTGACTGTACTTGCAACAACTTTCGGCATTTTTCACTCAACTTGTAGCACCATCACTCAACTTTCAGCATCTTTTAACTTTCACATGTGTAATAATAGTTTCAATCCAGTTAAAAGTTGAACTAGAGTATTGTGAAAAGTTTTGTGAAGCTACTGGTTCTTTTGATTTCAAAGTTAAATCTATTGTAGAAATAAGTTTGGGAGTTAAAACAGTTTGAGAAACTTGTTTTTGAGAGAGGGTTTTGGGGTTTTGAACAAAAAACTTCTCTCTCAGCTTCTTGAGCGCAAACTTAGAGTTAAAAGTTTTTGTGTTGTCCTTTTGGGCGTGAACCCCTTAGGGATTGGCAAAGTTCAAGGTAATTAATGAGACCTGCTAGCCAATTTTGTAAGTCATTTGCTTATAGTGCCAAGAACCAAAAAATTTAGCTACACATGAACGAGGGTTAGGATCATAAAAATCATTTTTAATAGTTAAAATGCTTTGATAAGAATCTTTTTGAACTCGATGAAGATCAATATCCAATACTTGATGAAAATGGCAAACCAATTCAAAATGTTGTTGCCGCTCTCATCTTAGCTTGACTCTTTACTTTGTCGGAGATCCATCACATCTCAAAGACAAGAATGTTGCATGACAGTATGATGAATATCATGCACAAGTAAAAATGAAGTTTTGATTTGCAAACAATTGTTCAAAACGTATGCATCAGTTTTTGAATCAATTTTGAGATAAGAGTTGTTGGCGGCTTTGAGCCTTTTGGTGGTGGCTTCTCGAAATCTTTTTAAAATTATTTCTTCCTTGATACAATTAAGGTCAGTATCGGTATCAAAGAGAGCAATAGTATCCAATCGAAAATTATCAAAAATTTTTAAAGTTATTTTTATCAAATATTTTTGAAAAGTGACTTGTTTTAAGAAATCAATTAAATGATCTTCAAAAGTAGATTCAGTACCCAACTACCATCACTTCCTCCGTGGAAACAAAGATGAAAGCTCTAGCCTTCAAACCCTTTGAAATTTAAAAGAATTCTCTTTCTAGTCTCCAACAAAAGAATATGGAAGAATTCCTTCAAGTTATTGGAAGTCATAGAAGCGAGCATCCCTAAGGACAGCTAAAATGGAATTATTTAGACCTTCTTTAGTCAATGGTTTAATTTCCACCTCAACTAATCCTATATGGACATAGTTGTAACCTTTGGTGTTGTGTTTGTTCAAAGAGGCAGAAGTTAAAAGCTTGACAATCTCTTTAATTTCTTATACTATAAATAAATACTCTTTCTTTAAATATAAGATAAATACTTTTTTATCAATAATTCACATTTACATTAATTATAAATATTTGTAGTATTATTTATATATATATATTTTTTGTAATTTTCTTTACTAGAAGTCAGTTTCATTTAAATACAATAAGATATTTTTAATATAATTTTAACATCATCTTTAAAATGATCATTTAATTTCTCCTTTAAAATTATTTTTAAAATTTTATTCAACTAATTTTTATTAAATTGAGGCAGTTAATTTAATTAATGAACATATTTACTGACCAATCTATTTTTGGGTGGAAATGATCAATCTAATTTTAAAATTCCTAATGTTATTTACTCTTTTGAAAGTTGTTTAATGGCAAAAGGGCCTTTTAAATCATTGAGAAATAAAGCGATAGTCATTTAAACCTTATCAAATTAAATAGGCTACTTAAACTTTTAAACTTTTCAAAATAGCTATTTAAGTTTTTAAATTTTAAAAAACAGCTCAAAAAAGTTTAAGGGCATGATAATGTTAAGTCTCTATTAAAGAATTAAAAAAAAAAAGAAATTTAACCTTTTAAGAAATAACTTGAAAATCATTTAAGTCCTAATGAAAAAACAAATTAAAATTTAATATTTTAGTAATTAAGTTTATAAATAAATTATATTATTTATATTGTTAATAAATAAATAAAATATTATTAAAAATTTATAAATAATTAGATTAAAATCTATTAAGTATCATTTTGTTTTACGAAAATAACTTGCATAAAAAATATTTTTTTAAAAAATATTTTTCGTGAGAATATTTTTTATTATTTGATTGCCATGCTAAAGGAAATTATTTTCTTTTAACTAATTTTTTTTGAATACCTCAAAAGCTAACAAATACATAATATGTTTTCTAAAAAAATATTTTTTGTGAAATAAATGGAGTGTAAAAATATATATATAAAAAATCCTTTAACTTCGACAGTACACCAAAAAGAATTCAATTTTTTTTTCCTTCTCTTATCAACCAAACACTGAACTTTAATCTCAAAATCTCCTTAACAAATTTTTAAAGTATTAAAAATTTGTTATTTTGAGGTTAAATTTTATTGTTTGGTAGATGAGAATAAAAAAAAAATTATAAATTCTTTTAGGTGTTTGGTTGAAGTAAAGGATTTTTTTTTTATGTTTTTAAATAAATTTTAAATTAATTATTTATAAATTTTTAATAACATTTGATTTGTTTTATAAATTTTATAAAATTATTTTATTTATTTGTTGACAATATAAATTGACATAATTTATTTATAAACTTAAACATTACAAATTTTAAAATTAAATTTATTTATTTAAAAAGCCTATGTAGTTAATTCTTAAGAGTTTGAATGTCAATTTCTTTTTACTTTTTAATTGAAACTCAATGGTGTCAAGTTTTTAAACTATTTTGAGCGATTTTAAAATTTTAAAGGTTTAAATGATCGTTTAATTTGATCAAGTTTAATTTATTTGTCAAAGATTTTAAAAAACTTTTTGCCTTGTTTAATTTTTGTAAGAGAAAAATAAAATAGAAAATTTAAATTTAAGAATTTATATTTAAATAAAACTATAATAATAAATTATAATTTAATTAAGGAGAATTTCAAATATATTTTCTTGGTTTTTTATTCTGGAATGTAAGGCGTCGACGCAATCAACGGAATAAAAAAAAAAAAAGGAAAAGAAAGAGTGGGAAAAAGAGAAATTCAATTCCGTGGATAAATTATCCACCCTTGATAGCAACGCCTCACCAAACAAATCAAATTCCGTACTCAGAGAAAAGAAATTAAAAATTGAAAAAAGCTGACGGCTTTTTCATTTTCCCCCTTTAAATCCATGTGCAAAGTGCAATTCTTGTCTTCATGATATCTTTTTCCTTATTATTTTTTTAATATCTAACTACTCAAAAACGTTACCGTTGGAATGCAATCGTGAATGATCATCAAATCGGAGGATCCTTCCCCTACATCGTCTTTTGCTTAACAAATTATATTTTTAATATAAGTCAATTGACTGAAAAAAATTTAAATATTTCTGTTAATTATATATTTTATCTAATTCTTTTGATTATAATAAAAATAATAAAAATAATATTAATTATATATATATATTAAAGAGAAATGGAAAGTTATAAACTTTTTTTATCCCAATCTAGTCATCACATATTACAATTGAGTTAGGACTCACCTCTATCTGCTAGTTTGTTCCTAGATGAACTCAAAGCTTTAGAAATGCCAGTCAACTTACAGGGAAAAAACTATATGATAAATTCATTCTTAATTATATGGTCATGGTCAGATACAATAAAGATTTGTGCTATAGAACTGGAAAATTTATGGAAGATATAACTCTCTTGTGCATATTTATTATAAACACTTTTTTAACTATTATCCAAAAATAAGTTATATTGTTTTCAGATAAGATAGAAGACAACATTATCCTAAGAACATCATTGAAAAGTTGACAAACACAAATATCAGATCAAAGCATAAACCAAAATTATATCAGATAAAATTCTTAATAGAGAAGTTTTTAGATCAAGAGAGAATTGCCAACATTATATCCTATCAAGAGAGAAGCCAACATTGTTTTCATATCTAGATAAAAAGGCAACATTATCCAGCTTAGGGGTTTCAAAATAGGATGATGGACATGATTCTACCTTTGTAGATGACTATTCGTCCATTGAAAAGCTGAACATTGAAGCTTTCATAGAGAGGGGAAAAAAAAAAAAAAAGAAAAAGAAAAGCTAAAAAGCCTATTTAGACTCTTAAAGTTATGTCAAATAATCACATGAGTTTTTAAAGTGTTTCGAAGTAGCTGTTCAACTTTTAAAACAAATCAAATAAGTCTTTCATATTTTAAAAATATATCAAATAAGCCACTCTACTATTTTGAAAATAAATAAGTCCTTTAACTTTTAAAATAGATAAAAAGACTTAATTATAATTTGTCACTAATATAAATTTAGCCAAGGTCATACTGCAATCTTGTGCATCTTATTTACTACATGCAGGTAATTATCTATGGTGAAGATAATGAACCTATAGGGAAGCTTCTCGAATCATTCGATAAAATATAACTTACCAATCTGCTCCAAGATACTGTAAATACTTATTAGAATGTTGCAAATCAGATATGCAAAATTGCTAACGAGGATCCCGTGCACTAGAATATCTTCGTACACAGCCTTGGCTAAATTTATATTAGAGACAAATTATAATTCAGTTTTTTAAACTATTTTTAAAAGTTAAAGGATTTATCTGTTTCTAAAAGGACTCATTTGATTTATTTTTAAAATGTGAAGGACTTGTTTAATCTTTTTTAAAAGTTGAAGGGTTTAATTAGATCTCGAAGTACTTTAAGGACTTACATAACTATTAATCCATACTTTAAGGGTCAAAATAGTTCTTTTACCAAAAGAATAAGGGAACATTAAAGAAAATTAGATAAAAAAAAATATATTTTTCATGCATGATAAACTTGCCTAACTTAGGTAAACGGAATCCATTACAAAAGTTTCCTAAAAAGTGACGGAGCCAGAATTTTAGCTTAGGGGGACTCAAATATACGATTTGTTAATAAATTACTTATTTAGGTATTAATTGAAGGGATTGATTAAATAATGATTATAACTGTTTCATAATTATAAAATAAAAACATTCAGTAAATATAATAATAAAAATAAATGCTTTAGTTTTTTTTTTATTTTTAAAAGTTGATTTGCTAAAAATTAAATGAAATTGCTATTAGTTCAAAAATATAATAAACGATTAATATTGTGAATTGCTAAAGCTAAAATATATTGATGGCCTAATATTAAAAAATTTATCTAATTTATCTCAAATCTATTTCTTTAAAAAAAATTATGAAAGGAAATTCAGTTAAAATTATAGATTAAATAAAATAAATAACATGGTTTAACTTCTAATATTATGAAAGAAAATTTTTTTTCTAACTTGAGTATGAAGACATTTTAGCAAGAAAAAAAAATTCAAAATAGTAATGAAATTACAAGAAGAAAGTTACTAATAAGAAAGTTACTAATGTTTTAAATTGATGAAAAAATATGAGAGAATTATGTTAAACTTTTCTTTAATGATATTATCTAATAATTTAAATTTTAAAGAATAGAAATAGGTGATTGTAGATTTATTAAATGAGAAAATGATAAAACAAAAATGATGAAAAATATAGGGTCAAGAGATAATAATGATTTAGATTTTTTTTAGTACGAGAATTTGTATTTTATTGTATCATTTTTTTAATAAAAAACTTGGAGTTTTTATTTTTATATAAAATTATTATTAAAATCATTTAAAACTTTTAAAATCCTGAAGGTCCCATACTCATCAAAATTTAATATAAAAATTTAAAAAAATTAAAAATTACCATTAAATCCTTAAAAATTTTCAAAATTTTAGGGGGCTCAATGCCCCCCTTGGCCCCCCACAAGGCTCCGTCCATGCCCCTAAATGTAATTTATGAAATTAAACTGAAAATAAACATTATGAAGAGGTAAAATTCGAGTCCAAGTAATCCAATTTTTTTACTTGTTGAGTGGGAACATCACGAAAGACAAAAAATCCCTTTATAGCCTGCTTAGACTTAGAGGAGGAGGAAGAAGAAGGCATCATTGAAAAAGCATAAGAAGCATAAGAACTCCACAGCAGGAAGAGAAAAAGGAAGAGTAGGTAACAACATTTGTTCTCAAATCACCTAAAAAAGCTTTGTTCTCAAAGCATGGTTGGATCATGGGTCACTCTAAAAATCATTGTCCTCAAAGCATATTTCCAAGCAATCAAATCAAGGGCAGAAAATTAAATCAGCTTTTGGGCAAGGAAAACAAAGTTAAAAACCAAAAAGAAAAACAAAAACCAAAGGGAAAAGGAAGCATTTACTATAGCAATAGAAGTGAAGTTTAAGATGGCAATATTTGTTGTAAAACAACGTCGTTTTGCATATATGACAGGGGTAAGGGGAAAAGGGAGTTGTCAGCCATACAAAGTGAAGTAAAGAAATCTCTCCAACAGTAGAACAAATCATTGGCAACAAAGGAAAAGAATGTCAAAAAAGGTTAAAATGAAGCCCAACAACACAAATGAAGAATAAAGCAAGCCCACCACAAAAGAGAAAAAAAAAAAACCCCTAAAACATAAGCAAAATTACAAAATTGCCTTCAATTGCCATTATTCATATGAACAAGTTTCCCATGGAAATAATGTTGTAGTAAGTACATTTCATGTATAAATCATTTACTACATTGACTTGCATGCCTCCCACCCTAATGATGCCAATAGCGACATAATCTCTCTTGTTCTTAAAGGGAGTAATAACATCACCTATAGCTAAGGTGAATTGTCAAATCCTTCTATCATTAATCTTCTTACTTATTTTAATATATAGTTTTGAACAAATAAGGGCTCTCTTGATTTGGAATTCAAGTCCAAATAAGATAATTTGAAAGAGAGTTTAATACCCAAGGGAGTATAAGGATTATACCAATGACTTCTCAGAACAGGTGCAACAACAAATGATATATGTATGATATATATGCGACAACTAATGTGAATGATTGATGCTTCATATCACTCACTCTCTCTCTCTCTCTCTCCCTATATATATATATATATATATATATATATTGATGCTTCATATCACTTACTCTCTCCCTATATATATATTTTAAAGCTAAAACATGCAAATAAGAGCTTACAAAATCATGTCACATATTTAAGAAAACAACTTAAAATGATGAACATCCCCAATATTCAGATTAGAGACATAACATCTAAAGATAGAATTAGATCTTTTAGCAATAAATAAGGTAGAATTGATAACCAATCAAGACACAATAGTAGTTAGGCTAGAGCACCTTGATTATAAAGATAAAATAAGCAAGTGGTCAATTTGCTTAAGTCCAAGTTCTATTCAAGAAATAAGGAAGAAATCATAAAGCTCTCATAATTCATAGCGATGGCCGAAAATCAATGCTCTCTCAATGTCTGATATTAGCTCCTCCCATTTGTTGTAGAAGACAAGTATTTATATGAGTTACAAATAACTAATCTGCCACATGGCATAAAAAAACAAAAATAGAATATTCTAAAGGCTAGGCTCTAAGGTTCAATTGTGTGAAGCTGATTCATTTGTCCTCCAAAGGCCCAAGCCCAAGCCCAATCTGATCCTCTTGGTGCCTCCAAAGTCTACTAACCTAGCTTTGCAACTCCCTTGCCCTTGCTCTTGTAATTGGACCATTGAACAATGGAAGTGGCTTCGGTGGTGGTGTCTCCTCATCATTCCCCCCTTATTGAAAAGAATTTATCCTCGAATTCGGCCCTGCATCAATAAAAGGAGAAAGATAAAAAATATTGAATGTAGCACTAACGCCATACTCACCTGGTAGTTCAATTGTGTAGGCATTATTGTTGATCTGCTCTAACACCTTGAATGGACCATCACACCTTGGATGCAGTTTCGATTTCTATTGGTTTGGAAACCGTTCCTTCCTGAAATGTACACACACCAAGTCACCTAGCTCAAAAACAAGTACCTTGTGGCCTTTGTTAGCATGAGAAGCATATTGTGCATTTTTCTTTTCAATGTGTACCCTAGCTTGCTCATGTAATTTCTTAACCAATTCAGCCTTTTTCTTATCATCTAGACTATCAATATGATCAATAGGCAATGGTAGCAAGTCTAGTGGTGTGAGTGGATTATATCCATATACAACCTGAAAAGGTGAAAATCCTGTGGAAGAATGCACAATACGATTATAAGCAAACTCAACAAATGGCAAATAATCTTCCCAAGATTTCAAGTTCTTTTGGATCATAGCATGCAATAGAGTAATTAGTGTCCTATTCACTACCTCAGTTTGTCCATCAGTATGTGGATGACAAGTAGTGGAAAATAAAAGTTTAGTGCTTAACTTACCCCACAAGACTTTCCAAAAGTGACTTAGGAACTTAACATCTCTATCACTAACTATCGTCCTAGGTATGCCATGCAATTTGACAACCTCCCGAAAGAACAAATTAGCAATATGAGTGGCATCATCAGTTTTATGGCATGGAATGAAATGTGCCATCTTAGAAAATCTATCAACAACCACTAATATGCTATCATGTTTTCTTTGTGTCCTAGGTAACCCTAATATGAAATCTATGGAAATGTCAGTCCAAGGTTCCTTAGGCACAGGCAATGGTGTATACAACCCATGTGGCATAACTCTAGACTTGGCCTTTTTACATTGCATATAACTAGAGCACAATTTTTCAACATCTTTTCTCATCTTAGGCCTAAAGAAATGTTCATGCAAGATGTCCAAAGTTTTTGCCATGCCAAAATGGCCCATTAAACCCCCACTATGTGATTCCAACACAAGTAAGTCACGTATAGAACACTTAGGCGCACGGAGTTTAGTCTCTTTAAACAAGTACCCATCATGTCTATAATATTTTTGAAAGGCACCCTTCTCACAAGCATCATACAAACAGCAAAGTCATCATCATTAGCATACAAATCTTTCATGAATTCAAACTCAAGCAACTTTACATCAAGTGTAGATAAAAGTGAGTACCTTCTAGAAAGTGCATCAGCAACAACATTTTCATTTCCTTGCTTATATTTAATCACAAATGAAAATGAATCAACAAAAGCAATCCATTTAGCATGCCTTTTACTCAACTTATTTTGACTCTTAAGATGCTTCAATAATATTTTTGAAATGCACCCTTCTCACAAGCATCATACAAACCAGCAAAGTCATCATCATTAGCATACAAATCTTTCATGAATTCAAACTCAAGCAACTTTACATCAAGTGTAGATAAAAGTGAGTACCTTCTAGAAAGTGCATCAACAACAACATTTTCATTTCCTTGCTTATATTTAATCACAAATGGAAATGAATCAACAAAAGCAATCCATTTAGCATGCCTTTTACTCAACTTATTTTGACTCTTAAGATGCTTCAATGATTTATTATCAGAATGTATGACAAACTTTTTAAGCCACAAATAATGTTGCCGAGTTTCCAAGGCCCTAACAAGTGCATACAATTCTTTGTCATAAGTAGAGTAATTCAAGGTAGCACCATTCAATTTCTCACTAAAATATGCAATAGGGCATTTCTCTTATATCAGAACTGCACCTATACCTACACCACTAGCATCATATTCAATTTCAAACATTTTATCAAAATCAGGTAAGCTCAACAATGGTGCAGTGCATAATTTTTCTTTCAATTCAGCAAATGCATTTTCATGCTTCTTTTTCCATTCAAACACAACATCCTTTTTCACAAGTTCATTCAAAGGAGCAGCAATAGTACTAAAATTAGGCACAAATCTCTTATAGAAACTAGCTAATCCATGAAAACTCCTAACCTCATATGCATTTTTAGGAGTTGGCCAATCCCTAATGGCTATGACCTTTTGCTCATTTACTTTCACACCTTTGCTACTCACAACATAACCAAGAAAGACAACTCTATCTAAGCAAAAAGAACACTTCTTCATATTAGCATACAGTTTTTCAGATCTCAACACATCAAACACATATCTCAAATGATGCAAATGCTCATCCATGTTTTTGCTATAGATCAAGATGTCATTAAAATAAACTACCATAAATCTGCCAATGAATTGTCTAAGCACATGGTTCATTAACCTCATGAAAGTACTAGGTGCATTGGTTAGCCTAAATGGCATAACCATCTACTCATACAACCCATATTTTGTCTTGAATGCGATTTTCCATCCATCCCCCTCTTTCATTCTAATATGATGGTTACTGCTTTTCAAGTAAATCTTTATAAACACACATGCACCAAACAACTCATTAAGCATATCATCCAATCGAGGAATGGGATGTCAATACTTTACCGTAATTTTGTTGATAGCATGACAATTTACACACATTTTGAATGTCCCATCCTTCTTTGGTACAAGGAACACTGGAACCGCACATGGACTCATACTTTCACGCACATAGCCCTTTGCCAAAAGTTCCTCCACTTGCCTTTGTAGTTCTTTTATCCCCTCAGGATTGCTCCTATATGCTGGTCTATTTGGAATTGGAGCACTTGGAATGAGGTCAATTTGGTGTTCTATCCCCCGAATTGGTGGCAAACCCAAAGGAAGATCATCTAGAAACACATCCTCAAATTTCTGCAACAAAGAAACAGCACCACTAGGCAAGTTTTGGTCAATGTCAGATAAACATAAATTCACCTCTCGATACATAAGCACACAAAAAGGTCTCCCCCCTTATAAGGCTTCCCTCACTTCTTTTCCTCTCACATACAAACTCATTTTCTTCTCTCTACTCTCCTTTTGCCCTAAGCCCTCACTCTTTTCTTTTTCTTTTACTTCTTTTGCTCTCACTCTCCTCTCATTTTTCCTCTCATCAAGCTTGGCCTCTCTTAAATTTTCTCTCCAATCTTTCTTTTCCTCAACTGATTTTAAGATCCTCACTTGGTCTTCATGCACTTCAGATGGTGACATAGGAAGTAAGATATAGGTTCAGCCATCTTTCAAAACTGTATACTTATTCTTTTTCCCATCATAAACCACACTTTTATCAAATTGCCATGGATGGCCCAACAACAAATGGGTAACTACCATAGGCGCCACATCACAAATAACCTCATCATGGTACTTCCCAATGCTAAAAGGCACTACAACCTATTTGGTAACTCTCAATTTCCCACAATCATTAAGTCATTAGAGACCATATGGCTTTAGATGCAAAGTGGTAGGCAACCCCAATTTCTCAACCAATAAGCTACTAGCAACATTGCAGCAACTACCACTATCCACAATCACACTGCATAGTTTCTCATTCACCAAACATCTACTATGGAAAATATTGTCCCTTTGCACCTTATCTCCATCACCCAAACTGACTTGTGCACTCAAGGTGCACATAGTGACAAGGACATTACCATCCATGGGAGCTTGCTCTCCCTTATCAAGATACTCATCATCACTATCATCACTAGCACTCTCTTCAGCCTTTTCATCGCCACTTTCCCATTCTCCATCTTCTCTAATAAACATCACTCTCCTGTTTGGACACTAAATGGAATAATGCCCCCTTCCCAAACACTTGAAGCACTTCACATTCCTTGCTCTATTTTCCACCTTCTTATTTTTCTCTTCTACCTTTCCTTCCGTCTTCCCTTTTCCTTTCCACTCCTCCTTCTTCACTTTCGACACATCTTTTTTCACTTTAGGTGTTCCACTCCAATTTGGTTTCCATGGTGCATTGGAAGCCGAATTGTATGATGATTGAGTGTTCCATTTACTTTTGGCAGCTCGCTTCCTCTTCATCTCTTTTTCTATTTTGATGGCTACTTGCATCATTTTCTCTACCGTTCTATAATTTTTCAAGTCAACCATGTAAGCAATGTCGGGATTCAACCCATTCAAGAACCGAACCATGGTGGCCTCTTCATCCTCCTCTACTTTAGCCCTAATCATGGCAATTTGCATGACTTTGTAATACTCCTCCACACTCCTACTTCCTTGGATAAATTGTTGTAACCTCAACTTCACCTCTCTCCCATAGTGTAGCGGCATAAACCTTTTCCTCAAGATCTCCTTCATTTCGGCCCAAATAGTAAAACCCCTCAAGCCATGTCTTCTCCTCCTTGCAAGTAATTGATCCCACCAAACCAATGCATAATCCTTGAACTCAACTGCTACCAACTTAACTTTCTTCTCCTCACTATAATTGTGGCACTCAAAAATCATCTCAATCTGCCTCTCCCATTTAATATAGGCTTCGGCATCCTCCTTGCCATGAAAAGGAGGTATTTTCATCTTTATGCTTCCCACATTGGCATTAACCCTCTCATGGTTCATCTCTCTCTCACCATAGTCATCAAATCTAAGTTGTCTTCATCCTCTCCTACCTCTAACACCTCTCCCCCTTAGTGGTCGAAACCTCCTACCATCAAAGTGACGGTTACCATACTCAAACGCTTCTCAAACTCATCATCATACCAATTCAACTCTTCTTGCTCCTCCATCCTAGGTTCTACCCGAATTCCCCTTCCAACTCTACCTCCATCTCCCACATGCACACCTACTTCCTCCCTCCTATTTCTGTTCTCCCTCTCATTACCCATCATATATCCCATAATCTTATTCACATCAGCTCTCAAACCCTTCAACTCATTCAAGTCTCTTCTCATAGTTTGCAATTCTTCATTATGAGTGGCTGTTTGGAGAGAAAGTCTCTCAAATTGTTGTGCCATAGCCTCTTTATAAACCCTTTCATCTTCAAAATTCCTCCTCTCAACTCCACTACTACTACTTGTATTTTATTCCATTTTTCTGTAAAGAAAACAAGGTTAGAAAATAAATGGCTCACCCTCTCAAGTGTTTAGCACACAATTAGGCTTTTACCCTCTTATGCAATCACCACTCTTGCCTTTTACCACTCAAATTCCTTCCTTCGCTTCTTTTAAGAACCCAAACACAAAACAAACAAAACACTTACAAACTTTATAAAAATATTCAAGAACAAGACAAAACAAGACTTAAAAAAAAATATGCAATGAAACATAGAATCAAAGAAAAGAAGACTCCAAAATTAAAGCAATTAATATAAGTGAAAAGATTTTATAGACTGGAAAAACTAACAACCTAAGGATCAAATATCAAACCAAAATCTCAGAAATCATAGCCAAGTCACATAACTTTCAATAATAGCACAATATCATCACAAGATGCAATAATTCAGTTCACCAGTCAAATGAATGAGTTTTGCCCTAAAATTTTGTGGACAAACCAATTTCAAAATAGGCTAATTTTTGATAAAATTTCAGAATTTTTTGGGCGGGTTTGCCATGTAAACCAGAAAATGCTTGGTTTGTGTCAAAAAATTTTGTTTCCAACCCAAATGATAGAATTTTGAGCTGAAATTTTATCTGAAGGCTACTGAGAAGTATCTAAATAGTGGGAAAATTTTTAGATTTTTCTAGAGGGATTTACTATGTAAACCAGAAAATGACCAGTTTGTGTCAAAAATTTTGTTTCTAACCCAAATGATGGAATTTCGAGCTGAAATTTTATCTGAAGGCTACTGAGATGGTATCTAAACATTGAAAAAATTTTCATATTTTTTTGGAGGTTTTACTATGTGAACCAAAAATTGGCCAGTTTGTGAGTAAAATTTGGTTCAACAGCCAAATAGCATCATCTACCCTCCAAAATTGATATGTCACGTCCCAAATAGCTCAAATATCACAGATTAAATTTCAAGATTAGCAACTAAGTGTAACCGCAGAAATCAATGCAAGCAACTTATTACAATTTTCCAATTCCAGCCAAACAGTAACAATCACAAACCAAACACAACAAAACAGCACTTATTTTTGTCCAAACTCAGATTTTAATTCAATCCAACAACCGACATCAATTTCCAATCATCATATGCATCATCAATAATTTTCTTAAGCTTGATATTCAAATTAAAGGGGCAAAATATAGCAAGAACAAAGAGATTAGCTTGAATGATTACAACCCTAAGATAAACACAACAAAAACTCAATTTCAAGTAAAAATCAAATCTAAAACCCAATGTAGAGTGTTCGGCTATGATGTATTAATATCAAATTTGAATGAAAATCACTAAAAAAATAAGAAATATTCAGCTAATCACGTGAAAAATTCGAACAAATTTGAAGCTACTGCAAAAAATCGTAGAAAAATCACTTTAGGCGAATGCTATTGTGATGAAAAACAAATAGAACGTGAATTAATGATTCTAGGCAAAAATTAAAAGAGTAGATCTAAGGATAAATACCTTGTTTGATGCCTAATTGCTTTGATACCAAACGATGAACACTCCCAATATTCAGATTAGAGACATAACATCTAAAGATGAAATTACATCTTTTAACAACAAACAAGGCAGAATTGATAATCAATCAAGACACAATAGTAGCTAGGCTAGAGCACCTTGATTATAAAGATAAAATAAGTAAGTGGTCAATTTGCTTAAGTCCAAGTTCTATTCAAGAAACAAGAAAGAAATCATAAAGCTCTCACAAAATTTTAATGTATTTTTAAAATAAAAAAAATAAATATTAAATTGCATTATTAAAATAAAAATAATTCATGCAATGCACTAATAATACGATTAGTTAATAATGAATACAAATGCAAAATCAGGATCTATCGGTTATTATATTTTATAATAATAATAAAAAAAGAAAGTTTATCAAATGCAACCTAAATGAAATTGAAAAGAACAATGAATGGTACCATTTTTGTTTTATTTTCATTATGACTTAGTTCAACTTGCAATTTTTTTTATTTATTTATTAAAACTCGAACAAAAGCATTAAGATCATTAATTAAGTAATGTAAAAATAAATTATAAATTATGTTTAAAAATATCTATAATTCTCTTCATTTGTATTTTTTTTTTATGATTCACTAGGATATTTTTTTATGTTTGTTTTATAATTCATAGAAAATTAATTCTTTCAGGGTTCTTGTATTAATAATTAGGCTTATAAAATAAAAAAAATTCAAGACTTTTAGGCTTTTTACTATTGTAGCTATTTTTTTTTTTGTGTGTGATTTATTGTTAAAACTTAATTAGTTATCAAAATTGTAGCCAAATGGATTAAATTGAATTTAAGAAAGTAATGACAAATTACAATATGATCTCTAAAGTTTTATTTAATTAACAAAATAGTTCACTGATTTAAAGTTTATATTTAAATATTTTTTTATTTATAATATAAAATATATTTATAATATAATGTATATTTTACATTCATTTTTATTGAAATTTTGTACTAAAAATATTTTTATTTATTAAAACTTATTTTAATATGATAAATAATTTGAAAATTATATAATAATAAAATAATCACAAAATAATAACATTGGAATTTTTTTTTTCTAGTTGTCAATTACGTATAATAATCGCATTTTAATAAAACAATAATATTATTTTACATAATAATAAAGTTCATTGATTTAAGCTGTAATTTTTTTTCCAGTTTGTTAATTACGCAAATTTTTTTTCTAATCATCAGTTTATTGTCAAGCATATGAATCTTTCTAAATTGATAAGCAATTAATATGATTTTAGAAAAATTAGCTGCTATTTTTATTTATAAAATCATGGACTTTTTTTTATTATTGATTGTATTGTATATACTCGATCTGTAATGGTTATTTTATTTTAATGTGATTACTTCGCATAATTTACAACTGAAAAAAAGTTTTGCAATGTGATTATTTTGTGATTATTTTATTATTTTATAATTTTTAAATTATTTATTATATTAAAATAAATTTTAATCAATAAAATTAATTTTTAGCGTAAAATTTCAATTAAAAATAAAAATAAAATATATTTTATATTATAAATATTTTTTATATAATAAATAAAAAATTTAAATATATTGTTTAGACCAATTGACTATTTTGTTAATCAAATAAAACCGTAGAGATTATATTATAATTTAATGTTATTTTCTTAAATTCAATTTAGTCCTTTTGGCTATTATCGTAACAACTAATTAAGTTTTGACTATAAGACATTCACACAAAAACAAGTTTTAATTACAAATGTGAAAAGCCTAAAAATTTAGGATTTTTTTTTTTATCTAATAGGCCTAATAATTACCCATTGATACAGTAGCACTTTAAAACATAAATACTATCTGCTAAGGATAACAATGACACCAGGTCTCTGTAGTTCATGTGTATAGGGAGGCCAACGTCTGTGCTGATTGGTTAGCTGGGCATGCTGCTACTGTTCCATTAGGTGTTCATGTTCTTCCTTCTCCGCTCACTGGAATTAGCTCATGGCTCCTCCATGATATTGTGGGAATTGCTTATTTGTGTTCCTGCATGAAGTAGTTGGCTCTGCGGGTTTTTCTTCCCCTATATCTACCAAAATAAATAAAAATAAATAAATAACTATGCAACTATATTAGGGATTCTAAATCCCACTCTTATTAGACTTTATCTAAAATAGGAATCATGTACAATCATAATCCTAATAATAATAATCTAAATCTATCCAATGCTTATATAAAGGGCTCAAACCTCTACAATTAGGTATTCTATTCTTTCTAGTTAATTCTATAATTTACTCAATGGCATTACTAACTTAAGTATTAGAGAGTTTGCATAAGCCAATTCATGCAATATTCTTTCTCTTCTCTTGTAGGTTTAGGAAAAACCCACGAATAACATCATACATTTACAAATTTGAATTGAAATAAATTAACTTTGATTATAATTAATTTTTTATTCTAATAGTATGTATGATATTATTTAAAAAGAAATGTTAATATTTAAATTCGATTATTAGGTTTCGATTCATAATGTAAGTATAGGTGTTAATTAATAATTAATAATTTTTATATTAATGCAATATAATTTAAATTAATATAAATAATAATTTTGATAGAAAAATATAAAAGGTTAGAGCATAATTCAAATGATAACTAACTTTAAAACTCAAATGATAATTCATGTTTGAATTTTTATGGCATCATTTTCAAGAATTCTTTTCAAGAATGAAAAATCAAATATAAACTAAATAGGACTGAACTAGGACCAAAGACTAAAAACAAACTAAACAGGAATCAAAATATCGAAAAAATCAAATTGTATTGAAATCAAAACATAAAACTAAATTGAATAGAATCGAAAAATTCAACTATATTTAATTCGATTCTAATTCTTAACAAGAACTAAAATTAAATCGGACCTACACATATCATGGTAAATATAGTCATCAATTATCACACTATAAAAATCAGTTAGTTTTTGTGGCACGCACACACACACACACACACACACACACATATATATATATGATGAAACAAAATAAACATAAAACTAAAGAATATTAGATTTTGTTTTGCCTAATGATTCTAAAAATCGAAATCTTTGTGAGTTTTGGTATTTAATTCCAATTCTTCTAATCTTAGATCAATTTGTCGGATTTTTAAAATTTGGTTAAATTTTATTCACATTTGAAATTGAAATTGGGGGAAGTATGCTGTAGCTAATTTGTCATGATAGATAGCTTTTTTTTTTTTATTCTAAACATATGGGTCACATGACACATCACAAATAATAAAAAAAGTCACCTTTTCTCTTCTCTTCCTCTCTTGCCGCTTTGTTTCTCTCTTCTCTCTCTTTTTTGAAATGTGAAATTCTTGCCCAAGCAGCCAAAAGCTAGCTAGCAATTGCACACTCCTAAAATGTTTTATCACAAGTTGATTAGATGCAATTTATAAATGGTGATCTTTTTTTACCTTCCTAAAAATGTTAAGAACATGTTCAACAATGTTGCGAGCTTCCACTATATCACATGTAACACTTGGTAGTAGGGTGTAAAAGTGAAATAGTGTTGAGGTGACATCACTTATACATCATATGAAGGGTTAGTTTCTTCAAAAATCTTGTTCCTACCTAACCAATTCCAAGCACAACAACCTTCTTTTTCTTGCTCACCTCCTAAGGTGATGCCAAAGCATGTACACTGTTGGATGAGTTTGCATCACCATAAGCTAAAAGGCCCCACCACTATATCATATGCCATTGGCACAACCAAGAGAAAAATGAAAGTAAGAACAAGTAGCAAAATGGCTAAGTTACTAATTTTGAGGGACCCTATAGCGAGAATAAAAACATACAAACTTAACACATTTTGGGTTGAACTGCTGAAACTCATATATGTTCCATAATGGAAGAGAGATAAGAACACCATCATTTTGCTCTACTCTCTGCACCGTGACTTTGTTTGCTCTTCTTAACTCTTATATCAATGAACAAATGCACTCATAGAAATGCATTTTCAAAATAAATTTTAACTATCACAATTTTTTTAATCTCATAACTGCAAATTATTATTATTATTATTATTATTATTATTATTATTATTATTATTATTATTATTATTATTTCTTCGATTATGAAAGGAAAAAAATTAAAAAAATACAATCTGTGGCATAATATAATATGTAAGATTTTGGTTGTATTAAGGGTACCAAATGAGCCAAAAATCAATTTCTTTAATGTGGTCTAATATTAATTGATATTTATGTTAATTAAAACAAATCCTAATTATTCAAGAATTACTTAATGGATGTACCAGATTAAGTCTTGGAGATATATATATATATATATATATATATATATATATATATATATATATATATATATATATTTCATAAAGTTAGATGTATTAGGGTCATCTCAATAAAGACTTTTATTACTAAAGTTTTGTGTGTAAATCAAGAAAAGTCAAGAGGGAGAAATCAATTTATTAAATCAAAGAGTCTCTCTTAGTTATTAACATTGAGAAAGCTAAGTAGGTGTGAGTGCCACATGTATTTTCTGTTAGATATTTATTAGCAAAAGCAGTTATTTTGTTTCCCATGTATATAAGCATTGAACTACTATAATGTGAGCAAGCTAATTCAATGTAGTCTTTCCTTTTTCTGTTTTTCCATAAATTCTAGACTAAATTGATAATTCAGCATATAATTCATTAATGAGTACAACATCTTATTTATTTTTGCCTGTATCTTCTTTTCATAATGCAGTCCTTTATGCATTTTTCATGTTTCTAAATTTCTTTTTAGATTGATATAGTCAAATCATATAGGCATTTTTGAAACAATTTCATTTTGTTTTGTTAGTATTTTGTTACTTTTATTGCATTTTATTACTGTCATGATTATTTTCAAGTGTTTTTAGTTCTTTTTTTTTTTTTTTTTTTTTAATTTTGTGTTAAATTGGTCTGATTCCTTGGTTCTTAGGTGTGTGTCAGTAGTTTGGAATGGTATGGAGGCAATTGGAGAAGTGTTGGAGCCTTAAAATTGAAGTTCGAAAGCCATTCTAAATAACACGGCTTGTGTTATTGGCAACATGGCCTGTGTTCTGGAGTGAGGAGATAACACACCTCATGTTATCTACAACATGGGTCATGTTCTTGGGAAAACAAAATTACATGGCCCGTGTTATGAAAACACGGCCCATGTTATGTTAAAAGCTATTGAAACACATGAAATTTGAGCTCTAGAGCGTTACACGAGGCAGGACCGTGCAAACTAAAAACATTACATAGCCCGTGCTATTATTAGTGATAGATTTTCATATTCGCTGCTCCATGACTTCTAGCCATTCCTAGAGGTTATCTAAGGCCTTCAAGACTCTGAAACAAGGGTTTTTCACCAGATATAAGTACAAGAAGTCAAGGTTTCAAGGGGATCAACCTTTTTACATTAAGAAAGCATATTACATTCAAGAGAGGCGAAGGGGGAAACGAATACGCAAGATTTTCAGAGGGGATTTGAGCTGAAGTTCTAAAAGTTCAAGGTAGAAATTCTCCATTTAGGTTCTTTCATTCTATTTTCTTCTTATGTATTCTCTTTACTTTTATTCACACTTGATTGCAAAACTCACCATGTGTAAGTAGTTTTTCTTATTCTAGGATTATGGATACAACATTTTCAATTTATTTATGGATTTAGTTTGATTTTATATAATATATTGGGCATTTTGTTCCTTAATTCAATTTTTTATATTCTTAATGCATACTATGTGTTGATCTCCACTTGGTATTGATTTTAGAAATTAATTGAATAACTAAAAGGTGGAGATTAATATTGGAATAATAGGATTTTGAACTTAGAATTCTTGATCTAGAGATAAGCTAGAATTCTATATGGAATTAATAATTAGTCAAAGAACTTAATGGGTTTTAATTAATTTAATTGCCACAAAAGTAAGGTTTGGATTAATTACAATACAACTTGAGTGCCTTGAGAGAGGACATAAGATAACTTAAGATTAATTTCCTTTAAAGTAATAATCTCTCATTTATTGAATGAATTAGATTAAATTTGTAATTGATATAATTGTAAATCTCTAGCTTTGGAATGCTTTTATTAATTGATATTCAAGTTTGGTTAATTATTTTAGATTTTATTTCATTTAATTTAGATTTAACTACTACTTCTCTACAACTCGATTATCTAGATAATTGTAATTGATGTTTAGTTTAATACTCAACACGGTTCTCATGGGAACGATGCTCACTCATCACTTTATTACTTGTTAATGATTCATGCACTTGTGAAATTTTGCATAATAAGTTTTTGATACCGTTGTTAGGGACTGGTACTTTGACATTGAATAATAGACAATTTAATTATTTTAGATATTTCATTTCATTTTGTTTTAATTCTTATACCTCTCTTAGCTTGTTTGATCACTTTTTAAGAGTTACTATTTAGTTTATGACTAGAGGTAAAATAGAGGAGGAACAGCTTAATTAGAAATAGAAATAGATAGAACTCTAAAAGCCATTAAAAAAGGAAAAAAGCAATAAGAGGCTGAATCTTCAACAATGGTAGAGCAGGACACCAAGCCTTTAAGAGACTATGGTGCACCTTACATTTAAGGGTTTCAACCAAGTGTGACACAACCTTTAGTGGCCGCTAACAACTTTGAGTTGAAACCAGCATGGCTTCAGATGATTCAATAAAGCCAGTTTGGGGGTTCTCCATTAGAAGATCTACATTTTCACCTCCAATGCTTCCTTGCTTTATATGATACATTCAAGATGAATGGGTTTTCTAAAGATGCTATTTACCTAAGAGCGTTTCCATTCTTTTTTAGGGATAGGACAAGGAAGTCGTTACTATCTTAGTTCGCCGGTTCATTCATCATGTGGGATGATCTATCACAAGCCTTCCTAGCTAGATCCACTTGGCAAGATAGCTAAACTCCATATCGAACTTAACACATTCCGATAGAGGGACAATGAATCTTTATATGATGCATGGGAAAGGTACAAAGATCTTCAGGAGTGCCCATACCATGGCACCTAAAATTGGTTGCTCATTCAGAATTTCTATAATGGATTGCTACCATCAATAAAGAGTCCCATTGATTCAGTAGCTAATGGAGATTTGATGGAGAAAGCCACTACTGAAGTTTTTGATCTCCTAGAGATGATTGCTTAGCACAACTTTGAGTGGGCCAATGTAAGAGGAAACACAAGGAAATCAGCTGGAGTGCTTGAATTGGATGCATTGAGCATGATCAACACTCAATTTGATTAGGTGATGAAGAGGGAGAGAGGATGAACCTGAAAAGGCTCCACTAGTAGGAGAGGAGAAAATGCATGAAGACAAAAGTGTTGAGGAGAAGGAAGCCAAATACATACCTACCAAACCATATATCCCCCTTTTGCCTTTTCCACAAAGGGCATTCAAGGCAAAGTTTGATGCTCAATTTGGGAAGTTCTTGGAGGTGCTCAAAAAGCTCTATATCAACTTCCCATTCACAGAGGCTTTTTCTCAAATGCCATCCTATGCAAAATTCTTAAAGGAGATCCTATCCAACAAAAGGAGGCTTAGGGAGTATGAGATAATAGCACTAACCGAGGAGTGTAGTGTAATTCTTCAAAACAAGCTTCCTCTAAAGCTTAAAGATCTAGGTTGTTTCTCTATTACTTATTCTATTGGTGTGCTGAATATTGATAAGGCTCTTTGTGGTCTTGTTGCTCGTATGAGCTTAACGCCCTTATCAATATGTGAGAAGTTGAAATTGGGAGAGCTCAAACCAACCACCATCTCTCTATAATTAACGGGTAGATTAATAAAATACCTTATAAGCATCCTGGAGAATATTATGCTTAAGGTTGGTAAGTTCTTTATCCTAGTTGATATTGTGGTGCGTGATATGGAGGAGGACATGGGAATTCTAGAGATATTAGGAAGATCATTCTTTGCTACTGTTGGAGCTAATATTGATGTGAAAAATGAGAGGTTGACATTGAAGGTGGGAGAGGAGGAAATAGAGCTTAATCTACTTGATGCTCCTAATCAAATAGTTGAAGTGAAATTCTTATTTTAGAGTGGATGTGATAGAAGACAACAAAGAAATTGCAAGTGATGCAAAACATGATGAATTGGTGCAAAACTTAGCTTTATCACCTCCTTTTAATGAGAGTAAAGCTCCTAAGGAGAATCTTAAGTCCCCTCATCATAAGCTAATGAGGTCCAGTTCATCCAAGCCTTCCAAAGTTGCTCCTCATGGCGTGATTGGAGTTTTAGACAAATTAAAAGGTGTTTTTCACAATTGATGGGAAGATGAAATTCAAATACATTGAAAAATCTATCAAGTGTGGGGTATATTTCTCTGTATTCAAGCCACCATGATAAGAAAAAAGAGTCAAGCTAAAGACCTTAAATTAATGCTTCTTGGGAGGCAACCCAAGTTTTATTTTTAGTTTTTGCATTTGTTTATTTCTTTTGTTTTATTACCCTTCCAAACTTGTTTTGATGATTGTTCACTTTGTAGGTCCACGAAGCACTTAAAAGGAGAAATAGAGATCGAGCTCACATATCTTCAAGGGAAGGCACGCTTTAAGGGGGAGTATTTTATATCTATTAGCTTTTCCTTATTGATTGCATTTATGATGTTGCTCTTAAGCTGATTGTGCTATCTTGATGATATTGAGGATAATGTCAAATTTGAGGTAAAAATTTTTAAACTTTTTCATTTTTCCATATTAGTTATAATTAGTAAAATTTTTGTATTTTTTTTTTACTCTTTTGATAAGATGAGAATTATTTTGATAGATGATTGAAATAACTTTGATAGGGTTAAAGTGTTGATTACTTGGAAAAGTATAAGGGGAAGAATGTTCATAATAGAATTGATATTTAGCTCTGTATAGATTGTTTTTCCTAAGAATGTGTACATCATTTCATTACAATGAAATTGTGATTTCTTAAAGTAAGTATATGTGTATGGATGTAATTTTCTAATTATCTCACTAGTTCTAAAATAGGTCTTTTAAACTTATCGAAGTGAAATCCTAGCATATATCTATTTAGGCATTCTTTGATTTTAGTCTCATTATAGCTTTAGTTACCCTTAATTAAAATGTATCCCTTGTAGCCAATTTTAGCCTATATTTTTAGCCTTTTATCCATTCTTTCTTTACCCACATGATTTACCTAGCCCTTAGCCCAAATACTTAACTTACCCTTATGAGAGAAGTTATTAGTTAAAGTGAGAGATACACTAGATAAAAAAAGTAAAAAAAGAAAACAAAATATGGAGAAAGAAATAAAATAAAAGTGCTAGTAAATGAAAATAAATTACAAAGAAATAATCCACAAAATGTTTAGATAATGAGTTTGGGGGTGGATACAAAAGAGGGACAAGTACTTCAAATTCAAAAATTATAAATAAAGTCCCTATTCAATTATTAAGAAGTATGCTAGTACTAGAGTCAATTTGTAAATTTTTAGTACTAGAGTCAATTTGTAAAATTTTTTTTCTCCATAATGAAAAAAAAAAAAATAAAAGTACAGAAAAAAATCATAATGTGCCTTGATCTTTTATACATTAATTGCTCTCATACTTTGATTACCTTATATCCTTTTTCTTTGATTGCCACATTATTATCCTTTAACTCCATCACAACCTTATGAAAAAAACTTTTGATCTTTTGATAGTGTGTGCTACATTAGTGGAGATAAGGTTAGGAGATCTGCCTATGGGATTTGGGAAAATACATTCATATAGAGGCATTAGAAATTGCTAAGAGTACATATGCTTATTTAAGTAAAGTAATTTCCTAAATTGGTATTTGTACATATGTTTTGGATTGGTAATTGGTACTTTGCTAGATATTGGTATATACAATGGATGTTTGACTTATTAGTATTTTGATGAGTTATTGACATGTTGATCTTTTTAAGGTTGTCTTTAAAGTCTGAAATTTCAATTCTTGTTATACAAAAGGAAAATACCTCTCATATGCATTTAGTTTCTGTTTTGCTTGAGGGCAAGCAAAAATTTGAGTTTGGAGGTATTTGATATAGTCAAATCATATAGGCATGTAGGAAACATATTAATTTTATTTGTTGGTATTTTGTTACTTTCATTGCATTTGTTAGCATTTAATTACCTTCAAGCTTATTTTCAAATTGTTTAGATTTTTTTTTAAATTCTGTGTTAAATTGGTCTGATTCCTTGATTTTCAAAATTAAATTGGTATGCTTCCTTGATTTTTGGCCTTTCTTAGTTATGTGTCTATAGTCTCGAATGGTATGGAGGTGATTGGAGAAGTGTCGGAACCTTAAAAATGAAGTTCGAAAGCGATTATGAATGAGACAACTCATGTTATTGGCAACATGGTTCATATTCTAGATATAAGAGATAACATGTCCCGTGTTCCTGGGAAAACAAAATCACATGGCCCATGTTATGTAAACAGTCTCATGCCATGCTGAGAGCAGCCAAAACACCTAAAGTTTGAGCTCTAGAGGGGTTACATGGGGTAGGGCAGTGCAAATTAAAAAGATTACACAACTCGTGCTATTGTCAATGACAAATTTCCATATTCAACCCTCCATGACTCTGGGCCATTCTTGGAGGTTTTCTAAGGTCTTTAGGACTCTTTTTACTAGATATAAGTACAAGAAGTTAGGGTTTCAAGGGGGATCAACCTTTTACATTCAAGAAAGTACATTACCTTTAAGACAGTCAAAAGGAGAAACAAATCTGTAAAATTTTTAGAGGGGTTTTGAGTTGAAGTTCCAAAAGTTCAAGGCTGCAATTCTCCATTTGTGTTCTTTCATTCTTTTTTCTTCTTATGTCTTCTCTTTACTTTTATTCACACTTGATTGTAAAACTCACCATGTATGAGTATTTTTTTTTTATTCTAGGGTTAGTGATGCGACACTTTCAATTCAGTTATGGATTTGGTTTGATTTTATTTAATATATTAGATATTTTATTCTTTAATTCAATTTCTTATATTTTTAATGCCTGTTATGTGCTGAGCTCAACGTGGTATTGATTTTAAACATTAATTAAAGGACTGAAAGGTGAAGATTAATATTAAAATAATAAGATTTTAAACTTAGAGTTCTTGATCTAGAGATTGGTTGAAATTTGTGTGAAATTAATAATTAGTCAAAGAACTTAATGGGTTTTAATTAATTTAATCGCCATAAAAGTAGGATTGGTTAACTAAAATAAAACTTGAGTGCCTTGAGAGAGGACTTATAATAATTTAGGATTAATTTCTTTCAAAGCAATAATCTCCCACTTATTGAATGAATTAGATTGAATCTGTAATTGATTAAAGTGTGAACCCCTAACTCTAGAATGCTTTTATTAATTGATATTCAAGTTTAGTTAATTATTTAAAATTTATTTTATTTAATTTAGATTTAACTACTACTTCTCTAAATTTCGATCGTCTACATAATTTTAATTGCTATTTAATTCAGTACTCAACATGATTCTTGTAGGAACGATACTTACTCATCACTTTATTATTTGTTAACGATTCGTGCACTTACGGGATTCTGCATAACACAGATGTGTGTCATACTAGATAGGATGGTTAAGAGTTTGTCTTTGGGGATTAATTTTGTATGGAATCTACCTTACATGTTGCAAGAAGGTTCTTACTGCATAATAATTTACATAGGCCGTCACTCTTTCTATTAGAACAGAAAAATCACTTCTACTATAGGAATTGAATCAAATTGGGAATATACACATGTAGAAGACAACAAAGTACAAAGCAAATTAAAAATAAAGTAACCATAGATTATCGCTTGTACTTGAAATCGTGGAACAACTTACCTACTTGATTTCATTTTGAATTCAACTATAAGAAAAAAAAAAAACACTGCAAAAAAAATAATTAATTCATATGAACAAACACTACTAAGCCAAGAGGATAATGGCAGTAGACATAAAAATCCACATTACAAAGTTAAAAGTATATATTTAATAAGGAGTTAAAAATCCACATAATTCATACAGTTGCTTCAAGCAAAAATCGGTTACTTCACTGAGCTGCATATCTCCCACCCTTTTGATGCCAATAGCGACATGATCAGCTCTTTTGTTATATTTAGTAGAGAGTAATGCAATGTAATATAGTTAAATTTTCTATTGTAGCTAAGGTGAACGTGCCAAGTCCTCATTTTGTCACTAACTTTCTTATTTGTTTACATATATAATTCTGAAACATACAAGGACTTCCCTGATTTGGAATTCAAGTCCAATAAAATAATTTGCAAGAGAGTCCAACAACCATAGGAGTAGAAGGATCACACCACTATGTTATGTTCTCATGCCTAGCATCTCATCACAGACTTATTAGTGGTGAAATCTGATTCAAAAGCTAAAGTTTTTACTTTACCTCAATTCTTTCCTCGACTTATTATTGTTAAAAAAGTAAGCTCATCAAAAGGGAGCTCTAACCTTGGACTTGTTAAAGAAGAGAAAGTCTTGTTCTCAATTTAATTGAAAATATTTTTGATCAATTTTATTAATTCAAGTGACTCCTTTTATAAGAGAGGTTTACACAAGATTATTGGAATCCTACTAGTAATAGGAATCCCAAACCAACAGGAGTTATACTAGAAAGGAAATATTAATTAAAACATAACTAGAAAGGAAAAATAATAGTTAAAATATAAATATAAGGATGCTGCCAACGAAAGTCCATCTAGGTGTGATCTCCATGCTGTCTATAGCTTTTCCTAATAAATATGTCCATAACATCAGTCTCGTTTTTGAGAAAGAGCTTGTCCTCAAGCTTAGCAGTAGGATAAGACTATGAATCATCCATAATCCTTTTCCCCATTGCTTCCTTTGAATTATCCATCTCTAATTAAAATAACTTCTTACATTGATGCCGAAAGGAATATGGTTTGTCAAAATTATAGCAAAGGCCCTTTGCTCTTCACTCATTCATCTCTACTTGGCTCAATCTTTTAACAAAGAGGGACGAAACACTTCTTGAACTAGAATTTTGTGATGTGCTAAAGGCTTGGTTGGCAGTAGCCTTGGTTACAGGTAGAATTGATGTAGGTATTTTCTTATATTATACCATGAATTTGTCCAATTTTCTCATTATAAGTCTTGGCCTGGCTGCTGTCTTTTTTCAAAGGCCCTTGCCAAGTTCATAGCTGCCACCAAACTTGAGGAATTTTGCATCTCTACATCAATCTAGATTGAATCTGTTAGGCCTACAGTAAACAAATCAACTTATTGATCTACCAGAATTGTTGTTACACAGGCTAAAAGGCTCTAAAATTGACATTAGTATTCTTCTACTTTCCTTGTTTGCTTCAGATTAACCAATTCACCCAAAGGAGTGCTATTGACTGGAGGCTTGATTCTCAAATTGCAATAACCATTGAATGCATTGCACAATAGTCAAGGTTTTTCTTGTTCTAATCTGTAGATCTAGAGTTGTGCCTCTCCTATCATATGAAACATTGCAAGTCCTACTTTATTCCCCTTAGGTGTTCATTGATTGGAGAAGAATTGCTCACATTTGTGTAACCAACTCAACGGGTCCTTTGTTCCATCATACGTTGGAAAATCTAGATTAGTATATCGTGGCACCGTTCTAGCTCCTAGGCGTACATTTGTTCTTGCTTAGGTCCTATTGTCGAAATTTATGTTATTGCTACTACTAATCATTCCTTCGTTTGATTCCCTTCCTTTGTTCTCACTAATTCCAAGAAAGAATTCCTATAATTGCTTCGATAAATTCTGCAGTTGGGCTTCCAATCTTGCCTCTGATTGCGCCACCTGGCCTCCATCTTGTATTTTGCTTGAACTACTTTAGCTTTGGTCAGTTTTTGTGCTTATTGGAAAGGTACCTTCAATTCTTCTTGAGGGTTTGAATTACCCATGATGTTAGGCTCTTATACCAATTTGTTATGTTCTCATGTCCAGAATCTCGTCACAGGCCTATTAATAGTGAAATATAATTGAAAAGCTAATGCTTTTGTTTTACCTTGACCTATTGTTGCTGAAATGTGAACTTGCAAAAAGGGAGCGCTAACCTTAGACTCGTTGGAGAAGAGAGAGTCCAAATCTCAATTTAATTGAAAATAATTCTACTTAATTTTATTAAGGAAAAAAGATAAAAATAAGCCCGTGTCTTTCAATCAAGTTAAAAAAGCCCAAAATCAAGTTTTTGGTCAAATAAGCCCATGTACTTTCTAATTAAGGCCAAATAAATCCAAATCTAATAAAATATTATTTTTCTAATAATAAAATATTTTTTATTTTTAAATAATAAAAAATTAAAATAATAATTTTAATATTTTTGTTCACCATATTTTTCAATTTCTTTTTTTAAAAATTTGTTTTAACTAAAACTAATAGATAAAAAAAAATATTTTATTATTAAAAATAATATTTTATCAGGGATGGATTTATTTGGCTCAAAACTTAATTTTAAACTTATTTGACATTTTCTTAAAAGTACAGGGGGCTTATTTATTTGATGAGGAGCCACCAGAACTACTTCCATTGTTCAGAGGCCCCATTACTAGAGCAAGGGCAAGGAAACTTTAAAATCTAGTCATAGAGCATTGGAGGCACCAGGAGACTTATGCCAATCACATGGGACTGTCATGCTTACTATTGGAGACCAAGTGGATCATGTTAGCCCAAATAGGCAATGGAGACATGCCTCACGGTGCCACGTCATCATCCAAGTGGTGACATGGCATGCCACATGGTGCCACATCAGCATCCAAGTGGTGACATGGCACTCACACCATTCTGTCAGCCTTACATTTGGAGGTTGCTTGGCTACCATCTCACTTGTACACATGGCTTGAGGTGATTCAGCCATTTGAAATAAGAAGTGAATAGAATGCGCCACTTGTCACTTGGAGAATGAAGCCTTTTCCTTGTGGTCCCAAATCTAGAAGCTTTTACCCATGGTTGCTGCCACATTTTAAGGGAAATGAGCTGCATTTCTTTTGTCCTGTAGTGCCATGTAGGCAGAATTCTGTTGGCACCACATATATATATATATATACTTGTCTTCTTCATTTTAGGGATTCAGATTAAATTCATATTGAGAGAAAGAGAGAGTAAATTCTGCCACCATTTGACTGAGTGAGCTATGAACTTTTTTTTTTCTTCCTTGTTCTTGTAAGAACTGGGATTCAAGCAACCTTATCACATTGCTTGTCTTATTCTGATGATCAAGGTGCTCTTAAATAGGCTCCAATTGTATCTTGACACTTGATTAAATCATTTTCTTTCATTTGCATTCCTTCTTGGTGCCTTATCACATTGGTTGATATTGTGTTGAGTGAGTGCAACTACTGCCTTATTGGATGGATGAACTTGGATGCTGTTTGTGAGTGCTTATCATCTTGGCATCATCCCCTCCTTTTTTGAAAGAATTTGTCCTCAAATTCAGACCTGCGTTAAGAAAAGGAGATAGATCAGAAACATTAAATAAGTTACTAACACCATACTCACTAGGTAGTTCTATCTTGTAGGCATTGTTATTGATCCTTTCCAACACCTTAAATGGACCATCACATCGTGGATGTAATTTTGACTTTCTTTGATTAGGAAACCAATCCTTCCTGAAACGCACCCAAACCAATTCACCTGGTTCAAACACAAGTGCCTTTCGGCCTTTGTTTTGTTAGCATGAGTTGCATATTGAGCATTTTTCTTTTCAATTTGCATTCTAGCTTGCTCATGCAACTTCTTAACCAATTCAGCTTTTGTTCTTCCATCAAGACTATCAATATGATCAACAGTTAATGGTGATAAGTCTAATGGTGTCAAAGGATTATAGCTATAAACAAGCTGAAAAGGTGAAAAATCAGTGGAAGAATGCACAACATGATTATAAGCAAACTCAACAAAAGGCAAGCAATCTTCCCAACAGTTCAAATTCTTTTGAATCACAGCACGCAATAGAGTGATAAGTTTCCTATTCACTACTTCAGTTTGTCCATCAGTTTATGGGTGACAAGTAGTGGAAAATAAGAGTCTAGTGCCTAACTTAGCCCACAACACTTTCCAAAAGTGACTTAGGAACTTAACATCTCTATCACTTACTATTGTCCTAGGTATGCCATGTAATTTGACAACCTCTTTAAAGAACAAGTCAGCAATTTATGTGGCATCATCTATTTTATGGCAAGGTATAAAGTGTTCCATTTTGGAAAATCTATCAACAACCACAAATATGCTATCATGTTTATACTGTAACCTAGGCATCCCCAATATGAAATCCATAGAAATATCAGTTCAAGGTTCCTTAGGTACAGGTAATGGTGTGTACAAACCATGTGGCATACTCTTAGACTTGGCCTTTTTACACTTAACACAACTAGAACACAACTTCTTGACATCTTTTCTCATTTTAGGCCAAAAGAAATGTTCTTGCAATATGTCCAAAGTCTTGGATACACCAAAGTGACCCATCAAACCACCACTATGAGACTCTAAAACAAGCAGGTCACGTATAGAATATTTAGGCACACAAAGCTTATTCTCTTTAAATAAGTATCCATCATGTCTATAATACTTTTGGAATGCACCTTTCTCACAAGCATCAAACACACCAACAAAATCATCATCATTAACATACAAATCCTTCACAAACTCAAATCCAAGCAACTTTGCATCAAGAGTAGATAATATTGTGTGCCTTCTAGAAAGAGCATTAACAACAACATTCTCTTTTCCCTGCTTGTATTTTATCACATATGGAAACATCTCAACAAAAGCAACCTATTTTGCATGCCTTTTACTCAATTTATTTTGACTCTTAACATGCTTCAATGATTCATGATCAGAATGTATGACAAACTCTTTGTTCCACAAATAATGTTGCCAAGTCTCCAAAGCTCTAACTAATACATACAATTCCTTATCATAGGTAGAGTAATTCAAAGC